>NC_035109.1:256843160-257148675 GCF_002204515.2 Aedes aegypti | reverse complement strand
GGTGTCAGGCCCTGCAAGCCAACCGTAAAACACATGAGCACAGGTACGTCAACGAGAGAATACGGAACGGAACAATCGGCAAAGACCACAGCGACGGAAATGGGCTAGCGATTGGAAACTCGGTACGTGGAACTGCAAATCTCTCAACTTCATCGGAAGCACACGCATACTCTCCGATGTATTGAAGATCCGCGGTTTCGACATCGTAGCGCTGCAGGAGGTGTGCTGGAAAGGTTCAATGGTGCGAACGTTTAGAGGTAATCATACCATCTACCAGTGCTGCGCAACACACGTGAGCTGAGAACAGCTTTTATAGTGATGGGTGATATGCAAAGGCGCGTGATCGGGTGGTGGCTGATCAACGAAAGAATGTGCAGATTAAGAATCAAAGGCCGATTCTTTAACTTCAGCATAATCAACGTGCATAGCCCACTCGCCGGCAGCACTGATGATGACAAGGACGCATTTTACGCCCAGCTCGAGCGCGAGTACGACCGCTGCCCAAGCCACGACGACAAGATCATCATAGGAGATTTGAACGCTCAAGTTGGCCAGGAGGAGGAGTTCAGACCGACGATAGGAAAAATTCAGCGCCCACCGGCTGACGAACGAGAACGGCCTACGACTGATAGATTTTGCCGCCTCCAAGAATATGGCCATTCGTAGCACTTATTTCCAGCACAGCCTCCCGTATCGGTACACCTGGAGATCACCTCAGCAGACAGAATGGCAAATCGACCACGTTTTGATCGATGGACGGCACTTCTCTGACATAACCGACGTCAGAACCCTTCGTGGCGCTAACATTGACTCCGACCACTACCTAGTGATGGTGAAACTGCGCCCAAAACTATCCGTCATCAATGATGTACGGTACCGACGCCCACCACGGTACAGTCTCGAGCGGCTGAAACAACCGGATGTCGCCAATGCGTACGCGCAGCATCTTGAGGCAGCGTTGCCGGATGAGGACGAGCTCAATAGGGCCTCTCTTGAGGACTGCTGGAGGACAGTGAAAGCAGCCATCAACGACGCTGCCGAAAACATTGACGGATATGTGGAACGGAGCTCAAGAAACAATTGATTTGACGAGGAGTGCCAGGAGGTTTTAGAGGAGAAGAATGCAGCGCGGGCTGCAATGCTGCAGCATGGTTCGCGACAAAACGTGGAACGATACAGGCTGAAGCGGAAACAGCAAACCCACCTATTCCGGGACAAAAAGCGCCGCCTGGAAGAGGTGGAATGCCAAGAGTTGGAGTTGCTGTACCGTTCTCAAGAAACGCGGAAGTTCTATTAGCAGCTCAACACATCCCGCAAAGGCTTCGTGCCGCGAGCTGAGATGTGCCGGGATAAGGATGGGAGCATCTTGACGGACGGACGCGAGGTGATCGAAAGATGGAAGCAGCACTATGATGAACATCTGAATGGCGCAGCGGACACATGCACAGAAGGTCAGGACAGTGAAAGCGATGGCTACGTCAGCATAGCGGACAGTGGAAACCAACCAGCTCCCACGATGAGGGAAGTTAAGGATGCCATTCAACAGCTCAAGAACGACAAGGTCGCTGGCAAGGATGGTATCGGAGCCGAACTCATCAAGATGGGCCCGGACAGGTTGGCCGCTTGTCTGCATCGGCTGATAGTCAGAATCTAGGAAACGGAGCAGCTACCGGAGGAGTGGAGGCAATGAGTTATAGGGCAACAAAAAGGGCGACAAACTGGAGTGTGAAAATTATCGTGCAATCACTATCCTAAACGCCGCTTTGTGCTATCCTAGATTCTCTTCCGTCGTCTATCACCTATAGCAAACGTGTTCGTGGGAAGTTATCAAGCAGGTTTCATCGACGGTCGCTCGACAACGGACCAGATCTTTTTCGTGCGGCAAATCCTCCAGAAATGCCGTGAGTACACACAGCCCCTACGCACCATCTGTTCATCGATTTCAAGGCGGCATACGACAGTATTGACCGTTCAGAGCTATGGAAGATCAAGGACGAGAACAGCTTTCCCGGGAAGCTCACAAGATTGATTACAGCAACGATGGACGGTGTGCAAAACTGTGTGAAGATTCTCGGCAGGGACTACGACAGGGCGATGGACTTTTGTGCCTGTTGTTCAATATTGCACTTGAAGGTGTCATGCGGAGAGCCGGACTTAACAGTCAAGGCACGATTTTCACGAGATCCGGACAATTTGTTTGCTTCGCGGACGACATGGATATTATTGGGAGAAAATTTGAAACGGTGGAAGATTTGTTCACACGCCTAAAACGCGAAGCAACAAGAGTTGGGCTAATGGTGAATGCGTCGAAAACAAAGTACATGCTAGTAGGCAGAACTGAGCGCGACAGGGCCCGCCTAAGAAGCAGTGCCACGATAGTCGGAGATACCTTCGAGGTGGTGGACGAGTTCGTCTACCTCGGATCCTTGTTGACGGCTTACAACAACGTTAGTCGGGAAATACGAAAGCGCATCATCCTGTGCCTACTATGGGCTCCAGAAGAAACTGCGGTCAAGATAGATTCACTCCCGCACCAAATGCATGATGTACAAAATTCTCATAAGACCGGTTGTCCTCTACGGGCATGAGACGTGAACTATGCTCGAGGAGGACTCGCAAGCTCCTGGGGTTTTCGAACGCCGAGTGCTAAGGACGATCTTCGGCGGCGTGCAAGAGAACGGTGTGTCGTGGCGAAGAATGAACTACGAGCTCGCTCAACTCTACGCCGAACCCAGTATCCTGAAGGTAGCCAAAGCTGGAAGGATACGCTGGGCAGGGCATGTTGAAAGATTGCCGGACAACATCCCTGTTAAGATAGTGTTCGCTACGAATCCGGTCGGAACAAGAAAGCGTGGGGCGCTGCGAGCTAGATGGATTGACCAGGTGTTGCAAGATCTGGCGAGTGTGGGCCGCAGCCGAGGATGGAGCACATATTTTTGAAAATTTATATTGCATTTTTTTTTTTAATATATCCATCAATGATTGGTATCCATTCAAAAAGAAATCTATTGGTATCATCTGTTCTAAAGGTATCATACAGTTCTACACAGAAAAAATCCGTTCTCGTATCCGTGAACAGCAGACGTGAACTCGTCAACAAGCAAAAATACACCGTGAACTAGATCATGTTTATGCGTAATAATGAGGGTAGGTCATGGTGTATTTTTGACAGTTCACGTTTTCCAGAACTCTTTTTTGAGCGTGTAATTTTCAAGCGCGGATTACTAAAATACTTGTTCTCGTTGACATTTTCACTTCAATTGACCTCCGTATCAACCCGAACACACCAATTTATGCTCATAATCATCCGTAAATTCGTTTTTTTATCGATGAAAGCCATGGTGTTCATATTACCACCCCTGTTTATTTTTCCATCACTTCCCCTATAGTTTACCTTCCATTGAAATTTAAATATTTTTTCGTGTTCGAATTTCTCTTATCATTTTGATTACAGAAATGCATTTCCTTAAAAAATTGAATTTGTCACACTCGAGAACATTAATAATATCAAAGAAAAGAAAATTTGAAACTACAATAGCTGTTGAACAATTGAAATTAGAACTGATATGGTTGTAAATCGCTTCACGGGACATTTGAAAAGTAACAGGGACATGATCAGAATTAAAGTCAGCTTGAGTAATCGGTTGGCTACAAAGCTGACTCAAATAAGTCTATACCAAATCAATCGTAGAAGGGTTTCTAGAAGAGGAACACATGTATGTCTGTCAAGGAATTGAAATGAAAATCTAACTGAAGAGTTCTTGAAAATTAAAACACTGCTGTTGGAATTGCTTTGAGAATTGTTCCACAAGCGATGTATGGTTTTTAAGGTAAAGATACATCGAAGCAAATACTCGAATTTTTCAGAACACAAATTTAGAGAAGCAGACAACCATTTATGCTTTAAAATGATCGATAGGTTTCGTTGGCGGTCGACCAATTCATCAAATTTTCATTCCAAAAGGTTGTATGGTTCATTGGATATGTGCTCTCAGAAATTTGAGAATTGATTTAGATGCATTTCCACCAGTTTCGAATAACAAAATATATTCTTATTGCGAGTAAATTTTCGCAAATAACTCATAGATACGTTTGGCAAACGTTGAGGCTTTTCTACATAAGTACCGAGAATCAGATTGAACTCCTAACCTTCTGCTTAAAATTCCTACCCGGAATACGCGGAATTGAATTTAATATTTAGAAATAATTTATTTCAATAGTGGAAATTCAATGTTTCCAATGTTCTGTAAAAAAATAAATTAAAGCAAAGTTCAAAATGGAATTAGTAAATGAAAATGGTTCAACCTTGATCAGAATTTTTAGGGTCAAATCAAAATAATTCACCATAAATTGAGAATTAGACCCACACTACAATTGAATTGGGGCTGTTGTCAATCTTAAACTACATGAGATTATATTTTGATTCTTGGTGATTATTGTGCTCAGACAAAGCTAGGGTCGAAATTGGACCATGGTTTCGATTTTTAATACAACATTAAAAAATCACCTAACAAATATGGAAACGTTTTACTTTGTTTTGATATCCGCTCATATCATATGGATTGCCAACTACCAAAATGAGCAGAGAGTGTTTTTGAACAAATAAAACAATTAAACTACGATTAATATCTCTAAAATCATCTAAAATTAAAAGTGTTTCTGCCACGCATCATGATAGATTGTCATTAGAAGCTCATTACCATGCCCCCATGTTTATATCATTCGCATTCCCCGTCCATCTAGCCCGTTGCGAACTTGCTTCATTGTATTCATCAAGCTTATTATCTGATCAATTTAAGACTGCGCATCTCTGCTTCAGCCTTTTGAACGATCGGGATATTTATCAAATGCATTTTCAACGCAAGTTGGGTGTTTGTGATTATAAGAGCAATATCATTTTTTACTTACCTATTATTGAGCTACTTTTTTTTCGAATTACGACAAAACTGCGCCAAACTGAATTATTCGATACCTGACAGAGGGCGAAACATTGTATTGAAAACAAATTTGCTTTGAACACACCTAGGGATGGCTCATTAATTACGTGACCCTACTCTCATTTCTCCTCACCCCTATCAAAGCCTTTCATTCATGAATTGTGATTTTTTGTGACTCCCTCCCGGCGTAAGATACCACGTGGTTCATGGACGGCTCTTATCTCGAATGGTATCCCGTGGGCTCAAAACCCGAAAACCTGATCTTAGATGCCTACTTTTGCTTTATCTTCGTTAATCATTCCTCTCTTTCGCCAGTTTTGGGTACGAATGAAAAATGATGTACGGGTGTGATGTGTGCTGATTTTTGGCTTCAAGGTTGATTATGTGTATACATTTATATACACGGTTAATTAGCCATCCATTGCAGCATCTGATTCTGGTTTCTAGTTTTAATTTTTGCAGAGTCATTAAATGGTCCAGAACGATATAAATTGCGGCTAGGGAGGAACGAGGCCAACATTCTACTAACAGCATCAATCCAGAGCAGAAATGAAATCGTTCGTTTGTGTAGTTCTTGTGGCCGCCCTGATTGGAGTCAATGTGAGTATCAAGTGTTACGAAGCCAAAACAAAACAATTAATCATCGACTCGAATTACAGGCTCTAACAGAAGAGCAGCTCAAGAAAGCTGATGGATTTGCCTCCGAGTGCTTGGAAAAGTCCAACGGCCTGTCGAAGGAAACTGTGGGCAAACTGCGCAGCGGAGATTTTGCCAATGTTGATCAGGATTCAAAGTGCTTCGTCAAATGTTTCCTGGAACGGGCTGGTTTCATGAGCACCGATGGAAATCTGGTCGCTGATTACGCAATCGAACGATTGTCTCTGGATCGTGAGAAGAGTAAGGTGGAAGCGTTGGTCATGAAGTGCAGCATGCAAATGGATGATCCGTGTGAAACTGCTTTCCGCGCTTTCGAGTGCTACTACAACGGAAAAGCTTCGTTGCTCTAGATGTGATATTAGAATATAACTTGTATGATGATTTTCGGATGACTAATAAAGTGATAGTGAAAACAAACATGAATCTCTAGTGGCTTCAAGAAAATATGGTTTAAATCTGTTATAAGAAAACTGTTTGACAGTGTATTTGTAATTATTTAAATTGCAAAATAAAATGTGAATCCAAACAACAGTTTGAAACATAGTACAGTTTCTTGTAGAAAAGTTTTTGATTACCACCTGTCCATTGAAAATTATCAGCTGTTCTGCATTCAATGCTGCTTATTAAATGTACCTGAAAACGACAAAATCATCTAATTAGGTTTTATGATAATTTGAAAATTATATGTGATTATAAATCGTGCTGAAGGAATAACGTTAAACGTACAGCTATGAAGCAAGACCAAGCTGAGGGCCGTGGGTTCGGTTGAGCACAGTGAATCTGAGAAAAATGTTAACCTTGGACTGGAAATTGGAAGTTAGTCCCGTGCTAAAGTTTGGGTTCACCCCCTAAAAACATACAAAAGTGTTATGTTCATATCTCTGTGAATACACGTCCAGTTGAAACTCTATATGGCGCATTCGGAAAGCAGTGAGTTATTCTAACTTCGTATGTATTTCTCCAAATACAGTTTTTGAATTTTATATACTACTTCTTTACTTGAAGTTGGGACATTTTTGAAAAACACTAATAAAAGACATGATTAGTTTCCTCAGCATTGGATCGACCACATTTTTGAATCAATGTGTTAGGATTGTATTCTTATATTCTTTGAAGAAGAAAGTTTTTCGTTTTGACAGGGCTGGTAGCAACTGAGTGCCTCAAAAGTTGGAAATTAGAGACATCTCGCCAGATAAAAGAGATCAAAAAGGAACTAAGAAACGAAACTTAATATGAGTCAGGAGATAAGAGTATAATTTTTCATAGCACCAAACCAGACATTGTTAAGACTAAGGGCCGATTTCTTTACCTTCGCTTAAAGCTAAGTGGCCCGTCATTCGTTTTGGCAACAATGAAAAACTCAGTCTTGATAGTTTATATTGGCTAGAAAAAGTATCACTGTATGCACTTACATGCATAAAATATGCTGATACTTTTTCAGCTGTTTCAGTGCAAAACCAACTGATTTTATTTGACTCGAAATCGTGAGATGAATTAGCAACAATCATCAACGACGCGAACAAATTTCAATGACGGCCTACTTCGCCTTAAGCCGTAAACCACGTTTACCCATATGATTAAACTAGGTTTAAGGCCTAAGCGGGGGTGAAAAAATCGCCTCAAAGATTTTTTTTAGAATTCCTAGCGATTTTACGACAAGTAACTATTACTGTATATGTTTTCATGATTTTTTCTGGGAATTTGTTAAAAATTTGTTCGGGTATTTGCCCAAATGTACAGATATTACTCCGGAAATTTCTAAAGGAGTTCACTTAGTGATTATTTCCCACAGTATTTCTCCATGATTTCTCCCAGGGAATTTCTCCAAGAATTTTGTTTTGAATACCTCAAGAATTTAACCAAAATTTTCCCAAGGGAACAACAGAAATAGAAGTTCAACAAAATATAATTCAGAAGTCATTTAAATTGTTCCAAAAATTCTTTGAGAAAGAATTCAAGAATGTCGCAACTCCTCTTAGATTTTATCCATTGATCCATCCATCGATTGCCCCAGGACCTTCCAAGATTCCCACTCAAAACGTCTTTTAAAATTCAGTAAATTCTAGGGATGTCTTCAGTATTTGTAAAAGATTTCAACTAGGGATTGAAGATACCTTCAGCAATTGCTCCAGAGATTCCTTCTAAGATTTCTACAGAAAGTTATTCTCTGAGATTTTCTCATTAAATTTTGAAAGTTTTTTTTAAAGAATTCTTACAGAAATGTCTCCAAGGAAACGCCAAAGATTTTTTTGTCTGATAAATAAATCCGTAAGGTATTTCTAAAGAAAATCCTTGCGTAACCTCTGATATAACTTGTGTAAGTTTTAAAGTTACCCTCAATGAACAAGGATCTCTGAAATAACTATGGACTCCTGAGGAAATTTTAGAATATTTCCTAGATAATATGCTAACGTAATCGAAAAAAAAACAAACAATCGAATTTCTGGAAACTATTTCGTTAGATTTTTAAAAAAATTTCTCAAAAAAGTTGAACATAATCTCTATAGAAATGAAGGAGTTGTGTAGGAATAATCGAAAAAAATATTAGGAAAAAGTGCTGTAGTATACACTGGTGGGAAAATCTATGACAATTATCTATGGATGTTCTAGGAAATTCTCAGGAATTACTTCCGGGAATGCTTACGGGGACTTGTCTAAAAATACATACAAGGTTGGCCGTAGATATTTTTAAGAAATCATCCATTGATTCAAAAATACCACAGAAGATTGCAGCATTTTTTTTCTAACGATCAAAGAAGTTTCTTGTAGCAGTTAATTTCCCAGGTTTTTCATTATAGATATTCTTAATCGTTCTTCTCGCGAGCCAGAACTTTTAGGGGCTATGTATGAACCATGTCAAGTTGATTATGTTTGTATACCGTCGTGTGGGGTGACATTGAGCAATAACGGTGACTTTGGGCCAAGATTTTTACTGTAAACTAAAACCAGAATAATGAAAACAATGTGGCAAGCTTCAAGTAATAAAAAGCCACTGGATGGTCATGGGTTAGTTTTTTGACTCCCATACTAGCCATAAGATAGCCCAGATAGCCGAAGCGGTAAACGCGCAGCTATTTAGCAAGACCAAGCTGAGGGTCGTGGGTTCGAATCCCCGAATTGGAAACTTTTTCGACTTCCCAGGGCATAGAGTATCTTCATACCTGCCACACGATATACGCATGCAAAAATGGCCATTGGCACAGTAAGCTCTCAGTTAATAACTGTGGAAGTGCTCATAAGAACCCTAAGCTGAGAAGCAGGCTCTGTCCCAGTGAGGACGTAATGTCAGAAAGAAGAAGAACTAGCCATGAGATGCATCGAAAAGGGCGGTCAAAGTCACCCCTAGGCCCAATGTCACCCGAACGGCGGCACATATTGATAAATAATTTCATTTTTTTTTCACAATATTTCTGCTGCCCTTGTATTTTTTTTTATAATTGTGGGTAGGACAATCCTTTGACTGTCCTACCCAGTAGTAGTAGTACATGACCTACCTGTCCTACTCACTTACCGCGCCACTGAACGGGTTCAAACTCACGACCCTCTACATAGACTTGCTTAACTTTTGAAAGTTAACATTCTTGTTTCGTGCGACCCGCAAATACTCTTTTCATATATGGCTTGCAGTGTATTATATAATCTAGAATTTGAATTAAAACAGCAAATTATTTCAATTGTTTTTCACAGCATTTTTGCAGATTCCAGAAAAACGTTTAAAAATTATTATTTGGCAGGAATTGAATTCTGAGATAATTGATAATATCTCTCATTTATTTCCCTCTATAACAATCATGATCCGCAACACATCATGAGAGCATGATGTGATCATCCTTTGTAACAGATCTGCAGTAGCCTGGGAGACGGTTATATGAAAACTATAAATTCTTCCTCCAGTCAATGTTTTGAATGTCATTTAGCGCCAGCCGCTTAAAGTTTGTATTGAATTTTCCATTGGAAAACTAAGTTTTGCTATGAAAAATCGCCAGAGTTATTCATTGATCTCTATAAAAGTTCTGAACACAAATGTCGATAGGTATTTATACAATGAACAACATTATCGAGGATCGCAAATCAATCCAATGTTTGTGAAAAATAGTTATTAAGCATTGACTATTCGGAAATTTTGCTCACTTTCACCTGGTTCAATGGACCCTTATTCCTATTTCATATAGATACCTCTCTTTTTCGTCGTTACTAAGAATAACCTTTGCATAGTTACATTATGAATATCGACGTATTTTTTGAATCTTATATCAATATTGTTTCATCACCAGATAAAAATGCAAAACTAGCTTTAAGTAAGGGTCGTATATTCCTTCTTTATACATGGATCGCATCACTGACGAAAGGTGACTCCCAGATCATTTCCCTCCCCCACTAATCGACACCCTTCCCGTGGCGAATATGGAAATCCAGAGGAATTCTTAGTCTCCATAAGTCAATCATTACACACTAACATTCCTTCCCCATTCTAACTGACTGTATGGACCTGGCCGACGCCGTTATCGATTATTGAGAGCTGCTAAAATGTGCACTCCGAGAGTAAGTGGAAAGCCCCATCCCTCAATCATGCACAATCGATCGAAGTGCAATTCTTACCAATTCTGATCAATCAGGGAGTTGCAACCATTGACATGTACAGTCAGTCTATCCTTTGCTATTTTGATTATTTTTGCAATAAAACTACCGTCGTTGAGGGTTACAATGGGTCAAAAAGGGATATGTGCGATTTATTTTTTGAATAACTATCACAATTTAACTCCAATAAACTTCAAATTTGGTGTGTATGTACTTTGATGGTACACTAACAACTGTTCAAAAAATTAAAGACAAATATTTATTCACAGCGGCACCACAAGTGAATGAAAAATGACCCAATCTCACCCCATAGAGGGGGTGACATTGGGTCACTGCAATTGAAATAACTTGTTTTTGAGAATATGATTTCAAAACCATTCACAACTGAAAAATATTGATAAAAAAAGATGAAAACAAGACAAAAAGATATCTAAGTATGATAAACCCACTTAAAAGAAAGATTATACTGAAAATTTAAGAGCTATGAGAAAAAAAAAATGTAAACCCAACATTTATCGTCAAGTTTTCATAAATTTTCTTGGTGTTTCCCTCAAATTGTCTTCAAAGTCTCATCTCTATTGCTATAAAGCCCATTCAGTTTCCCCAAAGGTGTACTGAAACAGTGATTATTTTAAACCTTCGCAAATAGTTAAATTTCGGTGCGACATTCCACGATAAATAAATTTCAGGCAGAAGTTGACGTCATAATCCCAGTATTTCAGCGATCCAACTCATTTATACTTCCGTGAGATGTTTCTTTAATATGAAAACACTGATAAATAATCAAATTTAGAAAAAAACACCCTTTTGATAAAAATTTACGTTTTTGCTGCGTACGAAACACAGTAGCTGGTTTGAGAAGTTGTCAAAATGCGTTGTATTGTTGCACGGATCAAACAGACTCTGGAAAATACCTCTGATGTGTAATGAAAAGACTTTCAACATTCTACTAATACAACGATAGAGGCTAGAGTACATGCGTGATACTTTGTACAGGAGAAATTTAATGTTGTAAATATTATCTAGTTCCAACATGCAAGTTTATGGATGTAGTAAACAAAAACTAATATTTCTAAAAATGCATTTTGTGATGAATTATGTGTAAGAATATGTTCCCTAACATATGAATTATTAATTTTAGTAATATCAGCGTTATTAGCTGAAATATTTCACAAAACATATTTTTCCGTTTTGACCCAATCCAACCCCCTAGACCCATTGTCAACCCCATCGACGGTAGCAAGAAAAGCTTAATGGTATAAAACAAACTCCATGTTTTTCGTTAGTTAAACGAAAAATGAAATGAACATATGTGTTAGAAAAACATTATATTATTTTTTAATATATTTTAGTTTTTATTACTGTTGAAAATAGGTCAAATGAGGAATATCATTTAAGAAAGCAATCTATTGGAGAAAGCAAAAATTATATTGAGATTGAAAATAAATTACATATGCGTATTGGAAAATTAATCCATTTTTTTCTGGAAAGTTCTATACTTTCGACGCTTCAGTTTTGAAATAATTCTCTTCGGTAGAGCAATAAATCGCTTAGATGTATTCGTCCATTGGCTTGCATTTCTTGATTTTTTGTCTTGAAATGTTTTGATTTGCGTTTAATGGACTCAATTTCCTGATTCCCAGAACTGGTCATTCTCATAAACCGTAATTGTCAGGATGAATGGTATGGAAAGGTCTTCGAGAAATCTTAAACATATTTTATGTTGGTGTCTCTTGAAAATTTGTTACAATCCCTTGAGAGAAATCCTTCCTTCTTATTTTTAGTCTTACATCCCAAACGGGAAGAAAAACCCTTAAAACTCATATTGAATTATTCCAAGAATAACTTGAACACCCCTGAAATCTCTGAAAACCTCAAGAAATCTCTATTCAGAATATTCTGAACACCTATTGAGAAGCTTGGGAGAGCTTTCGAACCCCATGAAGTTGTCCAGGATCGCCGAAAACCTACAGTTAACGATTTGTAAACCTTGCCTAAAAATACTTGAATATATCTTGAAATGTCTTGATTATACATGGGATAAAGTGATTAGACATGTTTGGTTTCAATGTAGGACCCAATTTGTAAATATTTGAAAATAAAATAAGAAATATAAGAAAGTATACATTTGCTTATTATATTTTTTTTAAATTCATAAACATAACATTTGCAAGGAAAAGTATTAGATTTTCAAGTTCAATTTTACTTATCAAAATATGTGTAAATTTAGATCTGAATCACATGACATTTTTAAACCAGAATTTTTAGGGAGTTTCTATGTTGAAAGTTTGGAAACAAATTTCAGAGAAATAAAAGAAAAACTTTATGGTATTTGTAAAACTATAAATTTTTGCTTCTATTGCAATAATTCAGTCAAAAATACCATAATTTTTGGACTGAATAAAATCCAAAAAGATTTTGAATATATAAGAATTCTGAGTTATATTCGGTTAGTTAGTTTTTTTAAAGGAGAAGATGAATCTTAGCCAAACCTCAATTTTTTAAGAGTTCAAATCTGGAGAACTGAACATCCGTTTGGACTGAAAACTTAATCGATTGGTCACCATCAGCTAGTGACCAATCGATTAAGTTTTCAACTTAAACGGATGTTCGATTCTCCTGATTTGTGCTCTTGAAAATTTGAGGTTTGGCTCCGATTTATCTTCACCTTAACACAATCTTTAGAATTCATACTTCACTCTGTGAAAAAACTTTCCAGACAACCAGAAATCGCAAGAAAGTTCACGTTATAACTCGTTTATTCATACTAATTACATCAAACCCGCAAAACACCGTGGATAAACTCGTCAAATTAATGAGTTTCTTCGCATAAAACACTTTTTTCTGAGTTCATTTGTACATTTTGTTTCGTCCCGTACACTCGTACAAAATAAATCGAATCAATCCGTAGCAGCTGTTAAATCAACATTTGTTATCATAAGTGAAGTCGCATAAGATCACAGGTTATTTCGGTAGAATGTTTATACACTCGCATTGTATGTTATTGATCATCACTCAATATATGCACGCATATCGCCTCCACTTTTGTACGTGGAAGGCCTTTTCGTGACATCTTATAAGTTAAATTTTGCACATACAATGCCTCCAGGTGATTTCGTTATGCGTACATTTTGGTTGTCTGGGTTCTCAATGAATTTGAAGAAATATTTTGAGAGCAGAATCGATGGTTATTATGAACAGGCTTTGAACAGAATCATGAGAGGATTCTTATCAGTGGCATGAGAAGACACTGAAACAAATCATGAGCTTTAAATATAATAAACTCCGTTTCGTATCCTGTAAGTATTTTGACAAGAATCCAGCTGAAATATTGTGAACATTTCTACCCGTGAAAACTTATATTTTTTATTTCTACCAGAACTAAGTAATGATTCTGACTCTGCGTATTACATAAATTTTGATTAGAAACCAAATAGTTACAGCAATGCAGAGTACGAACAGAATTGTGTTGCATTTCAATTATATCTTGCGAAGATTTCAACATTCATGTTGTGGAAAAAAGAACGAAGATCTATTAAGATATTCACTAGAATCATGTGAGGATTCTGTTGAGATCTTGATTCGAATATTTAATTTCTTCTTGATCTTGATTGGAGTCAGAACATTTAATTGTTCATATATCAAGTACAAATTTCATTATTTTTGGATATCTATACAATCCGGGACGTTTACCAGGACACTTGGTGATACGGGATAGGTTCCGCACAATCCGGGAAAAAATAGAAAACCTTAGAAAATCTTGAAAGCTTTTGGACAATGCGGTATTTAGCTCTATTAACCTCTGCAAATACTTGGTAATTCTTTGAGAAGCTTCCAGAACTTCACAGAGGGGCTCGTAAACCTCTGTTAACAGGTAGGGTAATAAAATTCCAATATTTTTTAAAGGCAGATAGCAGAGTCGTAAAAATTCCACCGAATGATTCCTTATCTGTGCGAAAACGAACAAAAACAAACTCCACTAAGTGTGACAGTTTTCCTATTAGGTGTAGGATTCTGTCTAATGGAGCGCAACGCAAAAATGCTAAATCTCTAAACTAAATGACCACTGAGGGAAAAAATGGTCAATCGGGTGGTAACACACCTGTATGCTCAAAGTTTTGCTATTCCGGCTAGCCACTCAAATTGTTTGAGACGTGCGAGCAGCCGATTGGCCAAGGCAATGGGAAAAGCAATGATCGACTCAATTCTAACTATAAATGACAAGGGATGAAGTTGTTACTTAATGAAACTGACCGCTCATGATTAACTTATATCTATTCTACATACTTTTCTGGCATTCGTCTTAAGCCTATCACGAACCGGTGGGGGCCCCTTGCTGCATTCGCTGCATCGGCGATGTTGTGGCGGTCGTTGATCCCTCCCTGCACCAGCTATGCAACTAGCCTCGCAACACTGCTACCCGCAACACTCTCTCGCTCTCACGCAAAGCCATAAAATGTCGCACGGCTCCTGGAGTCACACCGAACGGTGTCGCATGGTCCTGTGTCGTGTGAGAGAGTTTCCAGCGTAATGCACCACTCTCAGCCTTCGGGTTCCCATGCAACGCTACAGTCTGTACTCGGCTCTTGAAAGGGCTGTGTGCACGTGCACTCGTCGTTCGCTGCTCCAGCGGTCGACGATATGCAGTTGGTGGTCGTTCCTGTGATGAGGCCGGCCTGGACGGCAAGGAATGGATGGTAGCTGCCGTGGTAGAGCCAATATATTGGTGGGCTGCAAATAAAAGGCCTTCTGTTGAAGGGCCACGACGCATGGTTAGGCACCGTTGATCTGTAGCATGTTTGCTGGAATTTACCTGTTGAAGGCCTTGTCGCCCTTATGTTGGGAAATGGCTCAGCTTGTTCAAGCTTCACGGGGTTTGCCAGCAGACACTATTTTGTGCGGCGTTCCGTTTCGTTTGGGCCGAATGATGTCTAGAACTCGTAATCTGGCCTATGTGGTTCCTAATGAGCACGCAAGAGTGTTTTAAAGCATGTAGTTTTAAAAGCTTTCGCATTACCTGTTTGTGCGAGATGGTATTGATCATTGACCACTGGCACGTGGTCAGCACATGGTGCATTCACCTACACAAAACAATAGTTCCGTTAGGATGGATAAGGTGAGGTTGTGCACTGCATTTTACCTTCAGTTATTCGTGATCCTAATTTGCACCATCAGTAAGGACATGCTTTGTTTGATGCACTTTTGGATTTAACATGCACTTAACTCGCACTAGGCAGGCAACCATTTGCATCGACTATACAGAGCACTCTGGAGCATGCTTTTGTTTCAGGTCCACCAGTCGGCTCAATATTATCTGGCTCCGTGTATTGCGACTGTGCGGGTATTGGAGATCGAAGCAGTTTTGATCGATTTGCTTGTAGTATGCGAGAGAATGTAGATGATGTGATGTGTAGTAATCTGCGTTTATTGATGGCTTGTATGCACTCCAAAAAAACAATTTACATTTTGTCGGCATAATTTCGATAATTGGTAACACAACATCATACAAAGGGTTACGAAATTTTTGCGAATGCTGCATTCGCAAAAATTTCGTCTATCTGCTGATGATCAGGTCTTGGTGAGGCTAATTGATTTTTATGCTATCTAACAATCTCGAACAGATCATCTCTTAGTTGTACATCGAGTATTGCGTCTAGTTCTTATATTTCTACGGTACTTCACTACAGATCTTATTAGCTAACGGTATGCTTGTTCTTGGTTACACGTTTCGTGCCAGATCAATTCAAGAAACTAATGTCTTCACCGCTGCAGCTGCGCTGTGGAATATCTCTAATGCTACTTCTAGTTCTACACTATGATTAGGGCCAATTGCGTCGCCAACACCTGAGTTACGATTTAGTTGTTGGGCGCCAGAAATTTTGCCAAGAAAATACATTTCAAATTATATTGGGATTATTGTGTGAGCTGCATTATATTTCATTACTAAACAGCATAGGATATATATCTGAGTCATGAGAAGTTTGAGTAAGCAATAAGCGTTAATTTCATATTATTCCAGACTTTAGTGAGTGATCTTTTTTTTTCCGGAGTAAGCGATTACTATTGTTGATATGGGATCGAAAGCGTGCATTGGAGTGTAGGCTTTCGTCCTGCAACTTCAGTCTGAATGCCGTGTGGCCGAGGTGCTCAAGACTACTTGCTGTGCCAAGGATGCCTGCTGAGACGTTTCGCCTTCTCGTCAGTAGCAATCATTTTCTGGTGGCGAAATACTCGTAGTCGGGCAGTGGTAATTAATCTCTCCGGATAATGTCGTAGACTGGTAGCTATCCGGTATCGATGTTTTCCTGGCAGATGTTGCTCCTTGTTGACAGGGAAGTGCTGTGGACATAGCTGAACGTTTTGGGCGGTTATGGTTTTGTTGCTTGCTGACGACGAGGTTTCTGTAATGTTGTAGGGCCTTCAAATCAGTCAGCAAACGAGTTCGTTGGCGTGATCGCTCTTGGTCAGACTATGGAGAGTCATTTTCATAGCTGGTTCCTTTGACGATTAGTCAGATTTGATGTCCTTCGAATGGTAAACACCCGTTTTTGTGGTTCTGATGTCTTCCAACAGGTAATTGTTGCATCCATGAACTTGACGTACTATACAGGGGATGAATTTTGCACCAAGTTTTTTCGTCCGATGTTCAGCTGCATTTGACAATTCGAAGGATCTTCTCCATACTATCTCTCCAACCTCGAAGCTTCTGTTTCGTGCTCGTAAATCGTACCTTTGTTTGCTTGTGTCATGGGCGGTCTTGATTTTCGTTAGCACGAAGTGTTGAATGTTCTGTATACGCCGGATTCGTGCTTTCTGTGTGGCAGTTGGATCGTCTGATGAATTAAGTTTTGCTAACGGGTATTGGTCGGTGTATAATATGTGGTCCCTACCAAAGTTGCAAAAATAGGGACTGCATCCGAGGGTCTCGTGCTTGGCTGTGTTTATCGCACAAACTACTTGCTGAATGTGCACATCCCAGTCCCTTTGGTCTTCCTCAAGCAGGGCTCTTACACAAGTAATCAATGTCCGGTTGGTTCTTTCGGCGGCATTGCACATAGGTGTATAGAAGGCCGTCCTCATGTGGATTACATTGTAGCGTTTGAGCAGGCTCTGGAATACCTGTGATAGGAATTGTGAACCAGAGTCAGAAACAATGATCCTCGGAGTTGAAAACCTGAGAAAGACGTATTGTTCCAGGAACGTGGTCATTTTTTGAGCATTGGCCGTGCGAAACGGTTCGGTTATCACGAATTTTGTTATCCAGTCCACTATCACCAAAAGCACAGTATTTCCTTTCGTGGATCTGGTAAGTGGTCCAATCCAGTCAATTGAAATCAGCTCCCATGGTAATTGTGCAGGTTTTGGGTTGCCTAGATTAGGAGTTAGAGTTGTGTTGGGTGCTTTACTAGCTTTGCAAACTTCGCAAGATTGTACATATTTCCATATATCGTTGGCCATTTGGGGCCAATAATAATCTCGCTGGATACGTTTGACTGTGCGATCGCCTCCCAGATGAGCTGCCGTTGGAACATCATGAAATCGGTGTATTAAGTCAAGACGTTGATTAGTTGGAACGACTTTTTTCCAGCGATGAGCTTTGCTTCCCACCTCGTCCTTAATGATGCAGTTTTTGTACAGATGTTCACCTATGATCCTAAAGTCAGGGAATTTGTCTTTATTGGTTTGAACTTCTTTGACTAATTTGTCAAACCATGGGTCGGCTGATGTAGAGACTGCATTCACGATTTCTACTCGACTAAGGCAATCTGGCACTATGTTGGAACTGCCTTTACGGTATTTAATATCGAAAGAGTACGCATTCATTCGTAAAATCCATCTAGCTAAAAGCGAAGTAGGGTTCTTCATCGTCTTAAGGTAAGTGAGACTTGAATGGTCGCAGTAGACTGTAAAATGCGTACCTTCGATGTATCCGCGAAACTTTTCGATGGAACGAATTACGGCAAGACACTCACGTTGCGTCACCGAGTATTTTCTCTCGGAGGATGATAATTTTTGCGAGAAGTAGCATATCACCTTTTCTTGGCCTTCAGTTTCCTGCGTAAGTACTCCTCCTATGGCGACATCAGATGCATCGCAAGCAATTGCAAAAGGCTTGCTGTAATCCGGTGGTGCGAGTATTGGAGCCGATGTTAGGTGGGATTTGAGAGTTTGAAAAGCTTTCTCGCAATCATCTGTCCACTTGAATTTGATCTTTGCCTTGGTCAATTCTGTAAGTGGAGCAGCCGTTTTCGAGAAGTCCTTAATGAATCTCCGGTACCAACCGCACATGCCGATGAAACGTTGAATTTCCTTTTTACTGGTTGGCGTAGGAAATTTGCTGATTGCCTCTACCTTTTCTTCATCCACATGCCAGCCAGTTTCATCAAGGACGTACCCCAGGTATTTCAAGCTTTTCCGACAGAATGCTGATTTTTCCGCATTTATGGTCAAACCAGCAGCTTTCAACCTGCGTGCGATTTCATGTAGCAGCTCTAGATGTTCTTCAAAAGAATTGGTGGCCAGCACGAGGTCGTCTAAGTAGACAAAAACTTTTGGTTCGAGATCTATGAATAAATGATTCATGACCCGTGAAAGTGCTTGACTAGCTGTTGAGAGACCGAAGGGCACCACTGTGAACTGGTAGTGCCCACGCTGGGGAATAGTGAAAGCAGTTTTCTGTTTTGATTCCTCTTCAAGTGGTATCTGCCAAAACGCTGATTCTAAATCAATTGACGAAAGATATTTGGATCCACGCAGATTGTTCACGATGGATGCTATTTGGGGAATAGGATACGCTTCCTGAACCAGAACAGAATTCAATTTCCGGGCATCCAGGCACAGCCGCATAGAGCCATCTTTTTTCTTCACAGCTACCGTTGCGTTATTCCAGGGACAGCAAACTGCTTCTTCTATTACCCCTAGTGATAGCATTCTGTCCACTTCTTTATTTAGGTCATCTAATACGAATTTGGACATTGGATAATATTTTTGCTTAAAAGGAGATGCCTTCCCAGTATCTATTTTGTGGCAATATATGTTGGTCCTACCTAATCGACCCTGATTTCCTGATGTTGGAAATGTTCGAATTGCTTGCTGGAGATCTTGTTGTTGTCTTGTCGTCAGTGTCCCAATGACTGAGCATTCCGATGTCATGTTCTCCGTGATTCCACAGATAACAGGTTTTACCCCGAATTTATCCCAGAAATCCATGCCCAAAATCAATAT
Source organism: Aedes aegypti (assembly GCF_002204515.2). Classification (NCBI taxonomy): domain Eukaryota; kingdom Metazoa; phylum Arthropoda; class Insecta; order Diptera; family Culicidae; genus Aedes; species Aedes aegypti. Next base: position 257,129,278 of record NC_035109.1, on the reverse strand, counting down.
GGGCGGCATTGATTCGATGAAAAGCATGGGCAATGTTACGTTCTTGTTATTGTAAGCGATCGGCACATGTGAATAGAATGAGACTGTATGCGGAGAATTGTCAGCTGTTTTTATTTCTCCTATAACAGGAAATTTACTCAGGCCAAGTTCGTCAGCAATTTTGGATAGGGAACCTCCTATGAGACTGCATGTTGCGCCACTGTCAAGTAGTCCACGCAGCTTTCGTCCTAGAATTGATATTTAGGCATAAGGACGGTTATCTTTGTTGTCTGCATTTATGATTATGGATTCCGCTTTCTTGAAAGCGGGAATGTTGTTGAGTAAGGGAACGTCAACCTTTTCGGGAGATCCCACCCCCTTTACTGCGGGTTCTCCCAATTCCGGTTTCCCGGAACCTGAGAGGCATTGTGGGCTTCTAATTGTCGCCAACGTAAGATACAGGCATCGCAGTTACGCGTAGTGCAACCCTTCTTTCCGCAGCTGTAGCAGAAAAGAAAACGTTTCGGGTTAGGGCATCTTAAGTAGGTATGACCAGGACTCTCGCATTGCCAACAGATGATTGCTGTTGCTAAATCTCTGCTGCTGATTTCTCCAGCCGATGCTTGAGGTACATTTTCAGACGATCGCCCTCTCCAGTTGGTCGCTCGCAGAGCGCTCACTTCTTCCACCGAGTTTCTCGCTGCTTCGTTTCGGAAAGCCAAATCTAGCTGGAAGGCTTCTCGTTCCATGATATTTGCTGAATCCGGTTCTTCCTCTACATCTTGATTCAGTTCCATCATATTGACTTGCGCGGCTCCAAATTGTCTATTTTGCAGGGGCCGATTAACACTCTCCATTCTATTTAAGACCGGCCGCTGGGATATGGTCTGTTCAGGGCGAGACGCTAACGCTCGTGCAGTTGCTGGAGCACGTCCTCGAATAGAGTAGGACCGTGACACCTCAAAATCCTTGCATACTGTGACGAGATCTCTGACACAGGTGGATCGCGAGGCTGCAGCGATCGGCGAAAAATCCGAATTCAAATGTGATTTCAGAATAAACAGTTTCTCAGCTTCTGAAATTGCCGGTTCTACGATTTCGAATGCCGCCACCAAATCTCTATAAAAATTTGTGAACGGCTCATTCGGTCCCTGGAATCGTAAATACAAATCTTGTTTGACTATCTCTGAATAGTTTGGAGGCAAGAACTCCTGTTTGATCTCCGCTTTGAAGATCTCCCATGTCGTTAGATCGAGGTACGAGCGTGTGTACCACTGAAGAGCAAGGCCTTTCAGAAGATGCTTGATTGAGCGAAGTAGTGATTGGTCATCCATACCTTCCGTGACGGCATAGGTATTCACTTGATTCAAAAATTCTCCTAACTTCACGATGTTGTTTTCTCCAGCGTATTCGAATGGCCATTTGTGAACTGGTTGCTGAAACCGATTGGAAATAGGTTGTTGAAGGGATCTCGGTGTATTAGGCCTATATAAGACGCCAGCTGGTGGTGTTGGAATGTTTCTGCGGGAATCTTGAGCCATCCCGGATTCTCGCTGTATCTGAGGACCCCAGTATCCAGATATGGATCCATAGGTGTAGTTTGGGGCGGGGTTCGCTTGCTGTTGCACCGCAGCCAAGCTTTGCTGTTGCTGCTGATGTTGTAACTGCCATTCTAATTGCTGTCGTCTGTGTTGCTCCTGCTGAAGTTGCTGCTCCAACTGTTGCTGCTGCAATTGCATCTGATTCAAAAGCAGATGAAGGCTCTGCTCTTGCTGAAATCCTTGCTGTTGTTCATGCTGTAGACGTTGCTCTTGATGGTTTGGAGGTTGACGAGAGTTCGGGAGGATCCTGAAGAGATTGCTGCGGTATGAACTGCTGCTGTTGTTGTTTTTGATCGAGGAATTGTTGTTGTTGATGTGTATCGAGAATCCTTTTATCCTGATTTGAAGAGCCTTGCTGAATGTTCTCATTTTGTAGTTCTTGTTGAAGTTCTCGTTCTAATAGTTTTTGCTGCTTCCCTGCTTCGTCGATGCTTGATTGGAGCTGAGCAATTTTCAACCGCTTCAGTGTTTCCGGGTCACTAGGAAGGTCTTCAGGATCTCCATTTCCATCGTGAGCGCCTGTGGTATTCTCCTGCAGGAATTCCTCGATTTGTTGAAGAGCGTTGCAAACTTTTGCTGCAGATTTTTTTGCATTTTCCAAGATCATGGAGTCCGATATGAGCGAAAGCCTAAACTTGTAATGCAGTAATCTTGACCTCAATGATGCCACCTGGATTTTGTTTCCTTGCTTGAAGGCTGTGTTCAAGGCGAGAAAGATTGGAGAAAGTGTTGTTTGGCAGTGGTATATGCTGTCCATGTCTGATGCCACGTGAGATGAATAACTAGGTGCCGGCGTCCCATTTCTCTCTCGGTCGATAAGCTGCTGCAATCTTGAGATTTTCCAGTCCAGATCCTTTCCTCGAATTCCCGTCGTGTTGCGTAAAAGAATCTCGAAGTCTATCTCCTCCGGTGTAAGATGATTCCAGTCCATTGTGATGCACTTGCACCTGCACAGCTCACTACACTGTCCCAATCGCTGATCACTCACTTGACAGACGCGTACGCGAAGACAACCGAACGCGAACGTGGGTTTTTTAGTCTGGGCGCCAATGTGACAGTTTTCCTATTAGGTGTAGGATTCTGTCTAATGGAGCGCAACGCAAAAATGCTAAATCTCTAAACTAAATGACCACTGAGGGAAAAAATGGTCAATCGGGTGGTAACACACCTGTATGCTCAAAGTTTTGCTATTCCGGCTAGCCACTCAAATTGTTTGAGACGTGCGAGCAGCCGATTGGCCAAGGCAATGGGAAAAGCAATGATCGACTCAATTCTAACTATAAATGACAAGGGATGAAGTTGTTACTTAATGAAACTGACCGCTCATGATTAACTTATATCTATTCTACATACTTTTCTGGCATTCGTCTTAAGCCTATCACGAACCGGTGGGGGCCCCTTGCTGCATTCGCTGCATCGGCGATGTTGTGGCGGTCGTTGATCCCTCCCTGCACCAGCTATGCAACTAGCCTCGCAACACTGCTACCCGCAACACTCTCTCGCTCTCACGCAAAGCCATAAAATGTCGCACGGCTCCTGGAGTCACACCGAACGGTGTCGCATGGTCCTGTGTCGTGTGAGAGAGTTTCCAGCGTAATGCACCACTCTCAGCCTTCGGGTTCCCATGCAACGCTACAGTCTGTACTCGGCTCTTGAAAGGGCTGTGTGCACGTGCACTCGTCGTTCGCTGCTCCAGCGGTCGACGATATGCAGTTGGTGGTCGTTCCTGTGATGAGGCCGGCCTGGACGGCAAGGAATGGATGGTAGCTGCCGTGGTAGAGCCAATATATTGGTGGGCTGCAAATAAAAGGCCTTCTGTTGAAGGGCCACGACGCATGGTTAGGCACCGTTGATCTGTAGCATGTTTGCTGGAATTTACCTGTTGAAGGCCTTGTCGCCCTTATGTTGGGAAATGGCTCAGCTTGTTCAAGCTTCACGGGGTTTGCCAGCAGACACTATTTTGTGCGGCGTTCCGTTTCGTTTGGGCCGAATGATGTCTAGAACTCGTAATCTGGCCTATGTGGTTCCTAATGAGCACGCAAGAGTGTTTTAAAGCATGTAGTTTTAAAAGCTTTCGCATTACCTGTTTGTGCGAGATGGTATTGATCATTGACCACTGGCACGTGGTCAGCACATGGTGCATTCACCTACACAAAACAATAGTTCCGTTAGGATGGATAAGGTGAGGTTGTGCACTGCATTTTACCTTCAGTTATTCGTGATCCTAATTTGCACCATCAGTAAGGACATGCTTTGTTTGATGCACTTTTGGATTTAACATGCACTTAACTCGCACTAGGCAGGCAACCATTTGCATCGACTATACAGAGCACTCTGGAGCATGCTTTTGTTTCAGGTCCACCAGTCGGCTCAATATTATCTGGCTCCGTGTATTGCGACTGTGCGGGTATTGGAGATCGAAGCAGTTTTGATCGATTTGCTTGTAGTATGCGAGAGAATGTAGATGATGTGATGTGTAGTAATCTGCGTTTATTGATGGCTTGTATGCACTCCAAGAAAACAATTTACATTTTGTCGGCATAATTTCGATAATTGGTAACATAAGTCGAAGCCAATCTTACTTTGAGAGCGAATGTGACGAGGAAGAGAGGTAGTGCAACTTACGCATTGTGCATGTATTCAGGGTTGACACATATAAAGATTTTTCTGTATTTTACAGATTTTCTCGAATATTTTGAGATCAAGAATCTGTATATACAGATTACAGATTATTTGGAAAAGTACAGATATACAGATTCTGTATACAGAATTCTGCCAAAATTATACAGATTTATACAGAAAATTAAAATACATACTTTTGAAAACCTTAAAATTTAAGCTGAGATGTAACAGTTCTGCATTGTAGTTGCAAATGATTGATATTTCCTCACATTTCTTGTGTAAATCTTCTTGATTATTCCACTTTTCAGTGATACAGATTTAAAAAACAGATTTTTTGTTCCAGGATACAGATATACAGATAATTCTAGGGAAAAATGCAGATTTTAATGTGGCAACCCTGCATATATTGTCAAAGTAAGGTGGGGCAAAAGTTCGACCTTAGTGGTTTAACCAAAGTTTCCAGGAAAACAATAGCAGTTGAAACAAAACAAATACCATACAGTGAACCTTCAACATATTGGCTATAATTTTGCTGCATAAACTTGTGTTAAAATATTTATCCATTATTAGTTATAACAGTTTCAAAATTGATTGCCTTATTCGAACTTTTGCCCCACCGGTGGGGCAAGAGTTCGAATCTAGTGTGGGGCAAAAGTTCGCTGACTAACACACTAAATATCGATCCTTTTATGACAGGCATACTTTACACCAGCCGTAAACTTAAGTTTGCCGAAAAATACACACTAAATATTCATCAAAAAATTGCCCGAAACCGGGTTAATTGTAATATACTCAAAAATTGCAGTTTTTCGCAAAACTAAGTGGAAATGTAAAATTTTGGTTTCACACGATCACACAAATTTAACTGAATTTGAAGATAATATGTGGATTTTAGGCAATTTGCAAATTTTTCCGTGATTTTATACATGGGTCGAACTTTTGCCCCGCTGATTCGAACTTTTGCCCCACTATGGGCCAAAAATTGTTTTCAAGCATTTATGCAGAACTAACACACCTCAAAGCAACCTTATGATAGGCCTAGAAACGCCCTCACATAAAATATTAAAAAAAGATTTTATCTTCAATTGGTTCCATGCAACGAAGGTTTGACCAAAAATTACAATATTCACGTCGAAAAACAACAAATAGCCATAACTTTTCCAAATCTCAATCGATTTTTATGATATTTGGATTGAAAGTCTCTTACTTGAATAGCATTCGACCCACCATGACATTTATAAGATTTGTTTTGAATTGAGATAGAAATCTTAAAAAAAAACTCTTACCCCACTCGAACTTTTGCCCCACTTTACTCTATATATTCACACAAGAGATCAACGATGGTGGATCCTACTGAACGTCGGTGTTGTTGACTGTATATTGAACTATGTAGACACTGACTGGTAGTATATTTCATGGCACTGGACACTAGACTGATGCAATTTTTAAAGTTTTTGCTACCCTATGCTTCAAAGGTGTCAATTATGATGAAAATCATTCTCTCAAAATTTGAAGTGATTTGGAAAATATTTAGTTATGCATACGCTATTTGAAGTTCCTATGGAAATTACTATGAAAAAGGCAATATTTTTGCCTTCAGTCCTCTAACTGCTCGACATTATAATCTATGGAAAACTGAACAAACTCTTTTCATGTGAAATTTTCCGAGCTACAACTTTGCCGTAGGCCACATTTTAATGGGGCGCAAAGATAATTAATTATAATTGATCACAAAGTCAAAATCATGTTGAGATGGATATTCAATTAATTTCAGAGCAACACTGCTTTTTTGCTGTAGAACATAGTAGCCTGGATCACATTGATCAATTTCACCAGCTAGGAGCACCACTGTTGCCTGCCGAACAGTTGGTGAAACATGTTATATGCAAACCCACTTTATACATATGAATAGCAATTCGTCCTGACGTTCAATCAAAATATGGTCTTCGGCAAAGTTGTAGCTGCAAATATTAAAGTATGGAGGTGTTTGATAACTTTTCCATAAAATATTTTGACGAAGAGATAGGTGGCTGAACACAAAAGGTGACGCCGAGCCTATGCGACCGGATCTCTGCGGCAAATCATCATCCGACGCTGGTTGAGTGACGATTCTTTGTTTAGTTTCGTCGCCGACTTTTTTCATTTGAAAACGACGATTGTCTACACTGGATTTAAACTCTGGGAGGATGCTTTTTTAAAAAAGACAATTTAAAAAAGACAATTTACACCGTCTTCAGCACATTGACTGCACAGACTGAACGATCACTAACATTAGGCAACGGACAACACGAAACACCCAGTAGCCCAGCGATGAATTTATCGTTTGACGAAAAGTTTCCACCGACTGGAGCGGGAATCGAACCCACACCTCGTGGCACAATACGCCTAGTTGACTGACGCTGCTAACCGCAAGGCCACGAGGCCCACAGTTTTTACCATAATTAAAATCGTTTAAGCATAGGGGAACCAAAGTTTCAAAATTTGCATGCTTACTGGACATGTTTTGCGCAGTGTGATTGACGCAATAAGTCATCCTAACACTTCAGCCGTCGTGCTGTTGTATTTTGTACAACACTGCTGGAAAATCCTCGCTCTGCGTTCACAACAGCAGCGCGGTGGTTCTGACGGTGACGTACCGTGCAACGACCGGAAGCTTAAAAAATCTCTTATGAACCTATTTAAAAGTGGTGGAGATGCATCGATTGGATTGATCATCACCAGCGAGCGACGATCAAGTTTTTAGCCTAAACGAATGTCTGGTTCTTCAGATTTGTGCTGTTGAAGATTTGAGCTTTGGCTTCGATTCATCTTCACCACCCTGAGAACTCCATGACAAGCTTTAAAACCTTTGGGTTTCTAATTTTGAAACCCATTGAAAATTATCGGAAACATTCTGGGATCACTTGGAAAAGCTTTGGCATGGCGATGGAATTTCTGAGTGATCTCTGAAAACACATTGGAACCCTTTTTGAAATCAACCAGGCCTGGAAGATGCTTGGAATTGGTTGTGTTTTCAAAAATTCAAAGCGTGACTTCGTCCTATATTCAGCTTATGCACCATTGAGTTTGAAAAAAAAAAAACAAAATTTGATAGACTAATTTTCATAACCAATTAAATATTTTATTAGGAACCAAATACTTGAAAAGAACACCAGGAATGAGTTAGTTGCAATGGCTTTTTAGTGCTCTTTCGAGTCACCGCATTCGATGTATATCAGTATTTCCAAAATGTTACAGCATTTCCACACTCTACATCAAACTAGCTCTGTTGGCGATGTAACACTGCAACAGCGAGAACGACCGTTCGCAAGCATTGGCTCCACTGTTGTTTCTACATCTCTGAACAACTTCCTCGGCCTTGGCCTGACCGTATTCGCTGGCCAGCTTCTCCGTTACAAATGCTTCCTGCATGTTTCCTTCACCATCGACGACTCCAGCACCCTGGAAGAAGCACTGCACGAAGCACTTGGTGTTGTCATCGGCACCGGATGTATCGCCATTGCGAAGACGTTGGACAGATTCCTCCGAGGTGCCCGTCTGTTGCATGCACTTTCCGGCCAGTTGGCGGGCAGCTTCTTTCTGATCCTCCGTGACTGCCTGAAAACGGTTAGAAATTTTAACGATCTACTCTTCACTAACATTGACTTATCACGAACCATGCACCCGGCAATCAGGGCGAATGAAACAATGGCGGCAATGGTTTTCATTTTCTGATGTATTTTCACGCTACGACGGTTCCAGCTGACTGATGACAAAACGGTTCCGAGAAACCACTTTTATAATGCCATAAATCGTTTAATAATTGCTCTATAATTGTCACCTGTCCGCAATCACAAAAGAGATAATTGTCAGTTAATTATGCACTAGTGATAATTAAAATAAATCATTTTGATTAACCCAAGTGCCTGTCGTTATCGTTGCAAAAATACCATTATTAAGAAAGCGTTCTTCAAGAAGTGTTCTTCTTGATGAATTTTAGTCCGTTTTATTTTGTGAGATGTAAACTTTCTTATAGTTTCTTTTTTTGCAACTTAGTAAAAAAATATTAACAAAGTGTAATTAAACGATTGAATTGAATCAATGACATAAGAAGACAAAAAGGACTTCTTATGAGCATTGAACAAAAGAATTGGCATGGAACCTTTGTTGAGTTTACAAATAAATACTCTATGATTAATTCAACATTAGTATTGTGCATCTTGTTCATCATTTAGATTATCCCAATAAAAATGCTATAAATTTGCATTAAATCGAGTTAGTATTCTTCAGCGCTGTAGGTGGAGAAACCCTCAATACGGGACAGCACACAATATATGAAAGCATAAAAAAATGGAGAAATCATGGTTCAATCAAGATGGTGTTTTATAAGAAATAAAAGCTATTATAATGAGCAACATTTGCGTAGGGTAACACATCCGGCAATTTTTTTGAATTAGCAATGTATTTTTATTCCAGAAACGAGCATTTGAAGATACGGGACTATTCAAAAGTGCGTCTGGTATTGAAGGCCATCTATTTAGGTTGATCATTTTAGTGCTAAATTACATAATCAATGTTGAATATCTTAGCCTAAGTCCACGGAACCATTGAAAAGCCATGCTGAAGGTGTCGGGATCGATTGCCGGTGGATCTATATAATTTCGTAATGGAAATTTCTTTGACTTCTCTGGGCATATAGTATTCTCGTACCTGCCACACGATATAGGGATGCAAAAATGGCAACTTCAGCAAAGAAGGCTTTCAGTTAATAACTGTGGATGTAATCTTGGAATTAAGCTGAGAAACAGGCTCTGCCCCAGTGGGAACGCAATTCCAGGAAGAAAAAGAAGGTGATCTGAAGCTCGATACCATCCTAAACTTATATTTGGAGGAAGCAGACTAACGAAGTAAGCAAATAGAGCATAATAATATTGTTGCAAGATATTAGGAAAGACCAAACGTTAATCGTTGTCTAATACTGCTGTTAGACTATTGCTCTTCGTTGTTAAAATACCAAGAAGAAGATACAAATGATTACTAGCAAAACTAACAAGAACACGCTTTGAAGTTTCTTGTTTATCATTCAATGTTGCTAAATTACTATAAATATAAGGTAATAGAGAGGAATCTCTAGTAACAATAAAGCAAATGCGTTTATGCCAGCAAGACGTAAAATATTATTACAGTATGGCTACTCTTTTTAGGTAGTTAATCAAGCGTAATTAATTAAGGATGGTTAAGTGATCCACGTTAATTCGCGTAAAGGCTGTGATGCATACGGTCGTAGCTAGCAAGCGTAATATGCGTACAGAATGCATGTTAGCGAGATTGTAGTGAAGTACTTAAGATGCTTAGTACGGCTAGGTTACTACCGAAATCATTCTGGATGAATGGCTTGGGTATACAAAAATAATAACAAACGAGCAACGCTTTGACTCATGAGTGAGATAGGTAAAACAAGATATATGTCCAAACAACAACAACGATATTTCTTAAAATGTAAAGTCGTTTAATTACGGACCATTTTTTGGAAGATGAATGTTAAGGTATTAAGAAGATCTCAGCGATTCTCAAAGAGTTATGAGCGATTTCATATCAAACGTCAAGCAATAATGTTTTTGGAAGGGAGTCGTTGAGATGATGATAGTAATTGATGACCTGGTTATTTCAGAATCCAAGATTTATTTAAAAATTGATTCCAGAGTGGCTTCGAAAAAACCTATGTTACATGGGTTCTAAGTCGTGAGAGAAAAAAAAAACTAAAACTCTCACTACTCGGCAAATACTAAATGGATTTCAATTATTTTTTGACAGTATACTCGTACACATATCTAGTTTTTAAAAGTGGTCAAAAGATCTAGGGAATGTACATGTGGCCGGAATTATTCCGGTAGGTCACTGGGACAGGTTGGGTAAAAAGGATGCTGTGTGTTTGTGTTTCCTGGAGGTATGCAAATTTCAAGACCAGGCAGCAGCCATCTTGCTTTAGAGTCGCAAAGTCGGGTGCCACTATGGGCGATCAGGTGGCCAATAATCGAAAAAATGACTTGTTCTAATAGGTTTTTCTTGTACATCATTCCATAGTTAACAGTTCTATTAAGTTACTCCTGAAATATCAGGGCAAGATCTTTTATATTTTAATTGATACAGTATGCCAAAGTTAGAGTTTTTAAGAAAAATGAAAAATTCAATGCAAACACAAGGAACACATTGAATACAATATACTGCATAATCGTAATATTTGATCTTTGTACACTGCCTGAATGCTCATTCAAAAGGCTATCTAAGAAAAAAAAAATGAAATAAAAATTCGTACTTCAGGTCGGAAAAATGCGGGGAGTGCACTGAAAAAATATATTTGATTTTATACCGAAACTTTTCACATCTCATACTGTTTTGTCCCAAGTTGTCCCAGGCTAAAATTTATTTCCAAGGGTACTTTGAGACGTAAACTAAAGGATTGTGAAGAATTTGGCGTCACAAATTTGCACTTTTTTAATTTAAAGCTTTTTGAATTTGTCCAATATTTTTAACAATTTTCTTTTAAGAAACAGCTAATAAATAATTCAGAGAATAAATTAATATCGCTAAATCATTTATATCATCATTTCTATGTATGTTCTAACATTTTTAATGGTTTTCACAACGTTAATCGCATAAAAGGCTTATATGCATCATTAGTAATAAAACTTATTATTTCGGTATAAGCCCTATTCAAAAGTTAGTCTCGAAAACTTGTTTTTGAAAATAAAACACCAAATTTGTATCACAAAACTAATAAATACGACATGAGATGGCAAAAAATATTTTTGGCCGCCAGTCTGTATGGAACCCGCCCATAGTGGGGTGGTGCGTGTATAGGAGAAACACCCCAAGCAATGAGTCTGTCGAGCAGTTACACGTCCATGCTGTCGACAGCATAAGTAATTCTTCGCAGTTGATGAGGCGGCTGTTATGCACCAATTAGAGTCCGACGAGGATAAACGAGCTCTGGTATCTTCCACTCGGAATAGTTACGAGCCCAAAAAAACCAAACAAAATCATAATGGTTGGGATGCAACAGCAAAAGTCGGTGGAGTATCCTTCAATGACATGCTAGGTACTCAAAGGACCGGATCTTCTAGTCCCGCTAGTAGACGTGTTGCTACGGTTCAGGGAGGGTAAAATAGCCGCCTGTTCTGACATCTGCGAAACGTTTTTGAGAATATTAATTCGGGATGAAGATAGATGGTCGCACACACTTAAATTATTTTACGGATTCCTGTGAAATCTCAACAGCTGAACAGTTCGGTGAAATAAATTAACGGAGTACGGTGATTTTTTACAGTATTCGGTAAAAAATTACCGTAATCCGTTAAATTCCTACGAAATACGGTGTTTTATTTCACCGAACTGTTCAGCTGTTGAGATTACGGTGAAATTCACCGTAGTGTGTTTAGTGTGCAGTGCTTTCTGTGGCGCAACGATCCAAAAGAGGATGTTCAAGTTATACGATTAACGTCGCCATGTTCGGAGCCACCAGCTCCCCGTGTTTGGCGCGATTCGCGAAGAACAAGAATGCCCTCGAATACGCAGAACAGTTACCCAGGGTAGTGAGAGCGATAGTTAAGGGTCACTACGTAGATGGCTTCCTTGATAGCGTCAATTCCGTGGACGAAGCAGTTCAACTAGTCCAACTAGTACAACACATTCATGCATCAGCGGGTTTTGAATTTGGAAAGGTTTTGTCAATATGATAATAAATCTTCGAGCTGTTTAGTAGAATACCTATAAGTAGATTACTTATAGGTTTTGTCAAACTCACCGGAAGTTCTAGAACGTTTAGGAGAAACCAGTCTGTCTAGTAGCAAGTCGCTGAACCTAGATAAAGATGGGGTCCATGAGCGCGTTTTAGGAGTAATGCGGGTTCCGTTAGCTGATCACTTTACCTTCGATTGGACAGGGCTTCAGGAAGTTTTGGGAAACACCCTAATAACGCCAACAAAACGACAAGTACTGCGAACCGTAATGAAGCTATATGCCCCATTAGGGTTTGTTGCCCATTTTGTGGTACATGAGAAAATCCTGATACAGGAGATTTGGTGATAGGGAACAAATTGGGACGAGCCTATTGCAGAATATCTACGAGAACTATGGACCAAGTGGATAAAACTATACGAGAGCATCAACGAAATACAAATTCCTCGCTGCTTTTTAGGAGATTTTCAGCCACAAGTTATGCATGGTGGCGGCGAAAACCACAGGCGCTTTCAGTACCTCGTCCGAAACTCCAAGCGGCTTTGATGGGATCGCGTCTACTTCAAAGTATTTGTACGGCTTACACTATCAAAATTCGGAAGCGGTTCTTGTGGACAGACTCATCTACAGTTTTGGCGTGGATTCGGTCAGATGGGTGACGTTGTCACCAGTTCGTTTCCTTCCGTATCGGTGAAATTCTCTCTCTTACTAGCGTGGACGAATGGCACTATGTTCCATTGAAATTAAATGTTGCTGACGACGCCACCAAGTGGAGTGCTGGTCCGTCTTTCGACCCGGAGAGCCGATGGTTTAAAGCACCGTCATTCCTGCGAGAGTCCGAAGAGTGCTAGCCGACTGAATTGGCGAAAGACTTGAGTACAACCGATGCAGCAAGTGAATAGATACACTGTACTGTAGCTGTTCATTAAGGAATTTACGAGTTAGTTGAAGTTTAACATTTTTCGAGTTGGAGTCGTCTGTTTAGGACTATGGTATATGTGTTGCTCGGTAGAAAGTCTGGAAGCAAATTCTGAACAATCACGAAAGCAGCTTAGTACCAAACCGGGATGAATTCGTCGCAGAAGAAACACTCTGGAAACAAACACAGGCGAGCGCAAATCCACAAGAGATTCAAGAATTGAAAAATGAAAAAAGAGTTCTCAAACAAAGATTGCTGTATACGTTGTCTCCAATTATCAACGAGACCTATCCGCACAAATCCAGGAATAAGATATTCCGAGGGATTCGGAAGTGGTTCACGGGGTGAGGAATTTTGCCAATACCCCTCGTTACGATGGATAGGTGGAGAAACGATTTACCATTCCCTCGAACGAGTCTGTGTAGAAACGTTGAATGATAAACTGCGAATGACATTGTCCGCAATCTGCTATCAGTGAGTTTATGATTAGTCAGCACTATCAGCGAGTCGTTCTTCAACTTATTTTTCGAAGTGAGTTTGAATGAATTAAAATACAAATTGAATTTATATTTCTAACAATTATAAATATTCGTAGAATTAAGGTATCTGCTTCCTAAAAAGTCCGTCAGTTTTCTTAGAATTCCAGTTGAGCATTTGCTTTTTGACACTTGGTATGGTATTTGCACAGAAATTATTGCACTTTCTGACCAAAATGGACACAATTCAAAATATTAAAATGAAATATGTTGGATTATGGGAAATTTTACAAATTCCATTGATAAATGAATAAAAGATCGATGCAGAAATACCTCTCATTTCCCAACATTCCTCAGCGTTCTGATCCTTTTCGTTGTTGTAATTTAGACCTAGGTAGAAAAAGCACATGTGTAATAAAAGTTCTATTGACAATTAAAATTTTCCCCACTAAAAATAATAAATCGCTATAAATTTCTATCGATTTTATGGTAGTTGGAATATAAGTTCCTTGCTTGAATAGCATTTGAACCACCATAACATTTACATTATTTATTTTGAATTGAGCTACTTAGAAATCTTGAAAAGAAACTGTTGCCCACCTTACTCTATGCTCCATTTTTACTTGGTCATTGAAATCAATCGGTTCAATTTGACTGCATACATTTATCGAATTTCATTTATCATATAAGGCTCAAGAATCCATCATTCAATCATCTGCAATAAGCAAAAATTAAAAACCAGTTTTTTGTTCAAATTTTGAGAAATCCCCAAGAAAATATATCACTGCATTCCAGATAGGAATTGCATTGCAATGATACATTATCTTGAGTATTGTTAAATTTTGAGTAAAAAAACTTTTTTAAATTTTTTTTAAATGATGATGGTTTTAAAGTCAATTTGTCAATTTTGCATATCTCTCGCAGTTTAAAGTAATCCTGATCAAAATGACATAAAGCTAAGATAATTATACTTCTAATGACAGGATAATCTATTTTTCACAATGACAGGATAATTTATTTTTCACAATTTTTAGCTCCTCTGACTTAACGCCGACTAATTGTGAATTCAATCTAACATTGAACTGGTGATGCTTGGGATCTTGAACTGAAAACTCAAATAACTCTGGACGAAACAATTAAGATACGTGAACAATATATGATTTATGATATGCAGCAATCAATTAAACAAAGTGAAGTGCAATTTGATAATTTCAATATACAATGCAATGAATGGACATCGTTTAATGATAAATGCAACGAATGCAATTATATAACAATTGTCGACGGCTCAGCTTGTAACTATAAAAGCGATTCCTACGAGCAAGTTTGTCAACATTCAACATCAAGTGCTGAAACGACAGAAAATGAAAACCATTGCAGCCATTGTTTCTTTCGCCCTGATTGTCGGGTGCATGGTTCGTCGATGACCTTATGGAGAAGAACATTCCGTTCTATTTCTCATCCCTTTTCAGGCAGTCACTGAGGAACAGAAGGAAGCTGCCCGCCAGCTGGCCGGAAAATGCATGCAACAGACGGGCACCTCGGAGGAATCTGTCCAACGTCTTCGCAATGGCGATACATCCGGTGCCGATGACAACACCAAGTGCTTCGTGCAGTGCTTCTTCCAGGGTGCTGGAGTCGTCGATGGCGAAGGAAACATGCAGGAGGCATTTGTAACGGAAAAGCTGGCCAGCGAATACGGTCAAGCCAAGGCCGAGGAAGTCGTTCAGAGATGTAGAAACAACAGTGGTGCCAATGCTTGCGAACGCTCGTTCTCGCTGTTGCAGTGTTACATTGCCAACAGAGCCAGTTTAATGTAAAGTGATGACGAGTGATTTTAAAGGAATCTTGACCGTTTTTTTTGGATGTTCATCGAATAAAGAAATTGAGCAAAAATTATTCTGATAACTTCATGACACCCCACGAACGCATTTGATATTCAGTTCTGTTTGACGAGTTTAGTTCCGATTCTTCTCCTCCTAAACCTACTATCACTCCTCGTCGAGAAAATAGTTTCTCGAGCTTGGTTCCACGTATCTGATAATACCTTTAGACATTTACATCGTCGTAATGACTGATTTGGCTGTCCTCTGGCAGCCCTCAAGAAATTGCTTATCGAGCTCACCCTTATCTGGCAACGCTGTCGCGACATCTAGTTGCTTCAATAGCGCTTCCTAATAGTATATTTTCATTTCTGCTCATGAGTTGGTCAAGTTAATATTAGCCAAGATAAAAGTTTTCCAAACCCAGAATGTAACTTATTACCTGAAGGTTCGATGTTCATCACAACATTCTAACTCATTGACCCCTGGCTGATTCAATTTGAGACAAGATATTGCTCTCCGCAACAACTAACCAAAGTATCTTCCACTAACGCTGCAAAATTCAATTTTCCTGTAAACTTTAAATCGTTTGATCTACTTAGAAACTTACCACTCTGTTCAACATTTCCAATTGGTGATGAAAGTTTGAAGAAGGCTATAAGCAGAAAAAACTTCGCCGCCGTGCCTTTCCAACTGAATCAGTGCCGGTTGGTTTCTTGCCGAAAGTTTTCATTTCATTTAAATCCTACGATCTTTACCTTTGGGATCGACTCGGCTTCGAGTTTCAGTTTATCAAACATCCATGCTTGCGCTGGAAAATGAGCCTCGAAGGCTGCTGCGAACGCAAATTGGAATTTCCACTCTCCAAACTAAACCGGCAAAAAATAGGAAAGCATCGAAATCTACCAGAAGTCATACTCGCGTGAACGCTAATTTGATGGGTCTGCTTGTGGAAGAGACGGCACCTTACCTGAATCACAACCTTCAAGTGGAAAAAGTTTTATTTCCTTGCGCCCGCTCTTTTCAAAGCGGATATCAAACATTTCTCGCGAAAAGCTGCTTATCCTTTGGGTCGATGTTGGCACAAGCCAAAGTTCATTAGGGGTTCTTTGATTTCTAATTTCCTTTCATACACTCTTAAAAATTTTGAAATTTACATGTCACCTAATTCAATAGACACTGACTTAGTTTGTGACGTGAATGCATTTACAACGTAATTTTCTGTTTTGAATGAGTTAAAGTTCAAAACCGTGAAACGAACTAAGATTTCCAATAGCACTAGAATGGAAATTACGTCCAGCAATCTATTTTTCCAAACACATGTAGTGTTTGCGTCAATTTTCTTATCCCACATATTGCCTGCCGTAATATGTAAACGTGAGACTTGAATTTTCATGTTAAAAGACATAAAATTACATGATTTTTGACATGGGGTTCAATCTTGGTGCCGGCATCAAGCTGTTTGTTTTCAACATGGCCGATCGAGTGTACGTCGAATCTTCTCTTGTGTGTTTTCGCGCGGAATCAATAAAATTAAGAAAATTAAAGTGGTTGTAGACATTAAATTACGCAAATATCGTTGGGAAAAGTAACTAATAGTTCACTTCTTTCGGAAAAGTGCGGTTGTGATCAGCCAGTCAGTGAATTATTGAGCGCGAGAAACTACGGGTTTGAATATTTTTTTCATTTGGTTTGCATCGGCTGTTGACTATCGAACATTTGGAGAACGAGACTGCTACCGTTTGCAGCAGCTGTGTTTTGTTAAGTTATTAGTGTAGTGCAATTGAAGCTGAGCCAGAAGTTACCGTAATTTGCTACGTCTTTAGAATTCATCGTTCCGTTAAAAGTATTTGCAAATTGTTACTCCTGTGGGCAATTAAGGTGTCTACACTCTTAAAAATAATGAAAATTACTCTGGACGTAATTCTGGTTATGACTGAATGACACATGATGTAAGTGATGGAACGACACAAAAACGTGTCCTTGAAGATGTATTGAACAAAAAATGTAATTTTACATGTTAAAGGACACGAAAACCATGGAACTGTGATCGACATTTCCCGAATCAGACACTAACATATTTGAAATTGGACATAAATTAACGTCATTCGGCTCGCTTCTTTTATGTGCATCCCAAAAGACGTAAATCACATTATTTTTTGGTACTGTGTACGAAAACGGCATATGTAATGTGCGCAACGATCATTAGTTTTTCTTACATGTTATTAATTGAATGTGTATTAATGATTGATCATCAACAGTAGCAAGGCAAGAGTTTCTAAGTTATTCTCAAATGAAAAATTTTGGAGTACGCGCATGCAAATTTATAAATGCATTCATTAATAAACATGACAACAAGATTAGAAAAAAATATACGTCGTGAAGTAAAAGTCAGTCATAATGACTTTTACGTCTCGACGTGTAATTTTTTTTTTGGTTTTTTATTTTCATGTAATTTTAAGAACTGATGTAATTATACGTCAAAAGGTTCGCTTCTTTTATGTGCATCATAGAAGACGTAAATTTAACTGACTTTTTGTAAGAGTGTAGAAACTGGAGCCCAAAAGGCTTTTCCCAATCATCATGGCCCTACCAAAATGTTAGCAGTTTGAAGGAGTTGGAAGAAGAAACTTAGTAAGAGTTCAATTTAAACTATATTGGAATTAAATGCTGTAGTAAAATGAAAAAAAATCAAGTATTTCATGTGTTCAGATATTATTATTATATCTTTATTGGTATCATTTGAATTATCGCATTCATTTCTACAATCCTCTCAATGTTGTAAAATTGAATTGAGCTATTATTAAAAATTTTAACAACATATTATATTGAATCCACCAAAACCTCATAAAGTCATTCAGATTCCATATGTTTTCTGATATATTCGGATAACAACGCATTAAGATACAATTTACTTAACTTAAAAATAGAATATAGGAAGAATAATAAAAGATTGGAACAATTTTTGACGAAAAATATTGATAATTTTATTCGACATTTGTTTCAATGTTCCAACATTAGATATTCTATGTAACTAATTAGTACTATACCAGCGATGAAGCTTCAGAATCATTTGCATTTTTTGTAAAGCTTTCTGTCTGATATTTGTTCAAAATACCACAATACTGGCCTGAATATTTGTTTGAATATCAAGAGCTTGTTTATGGTTTATGTGGGTTTGAGTATTGGAAGCATTAGGAGAAACCTTCCGTTTTGGCAAGTGTGAAGAAAACATATCCAAACTTTTTTGTGATCTATTACAGATGACACGCAGGCTTCATCCTTTGACGGGAAGGCCTGGGTCATCCACAAACAAATATTTTTGACATATCTGAGGTAACTCAAGCAAGTCAGATGTTAAAATATATTTTAATATTTGTACCGACATGCTGCCTTGAGGAGCACCAGCTTTTACAGGAAGTATTTCAGATTAGGAGTTATGATAACTAACCTGAAGTGTACGATTTGACAAATAACTTTGGACTATTGTAACAATGTATATTGGAATTATTTTTTTTACAATCAAGCCTTCGTGCCAAACACTGTAGAATGCCTTTTCTTTGTCTAGAAGAACAAAACCAGTAAAATAGCCTTCAGATTTATTGGAACGAATCAAATTTGTTACACATAAAAGTGTATGAGTGGTCGAAGGTCCATTGCGGAATCCGAACTGTTTATTAGCAAAAATTGAATATTCAATTATGTGGACCATCATTCTAATCAAAACTACATTTTAAAAAAGCTTACTGATGAAGGAAAGAAAACTGATTGGACGATAGCTAGAAGCTTCTGCAGAATTTTTATCTGGTTTTAAATTTGGTACAACGTAGGCATTTTCCCATTTGTCAGCTGCCAACTGAAAACATTTGTTAAATATATCAACCAAGAATGATTAGCTACTTTTTGGAAGTTTCTTGATGAAGATGTAAAAAATCTATCATCGCCAGGTGCTGTCATATTTTTGATTTTTAAATAATAGTTCTATAAATCAGTTTTTCCGGAATTTTCGAATATGTTCTATTGATTGAGAATGCTTTCGAAGTCCTGAGTAACTTGATTTTAAGTTTGACTATATAGTCCTAAATTAAAATTATGTGAGCTGTCAAACTACATAGCAAGCTTTGAGCTTTTTCGCAATTAGTTAGTAATTAGTAGTTCAAGGAACAAATTGCAGAATGATGATTTTTTCATAAATTTATCCTACGACGCTTGCCCAGTGAACACAAACTTGTATATGATAGCGCATAAGAGTACAAAAGTGGAGGCGATATACGTACATGCTCCATAAGGCTGCATGCAAAATGTGCGTATATCGCCTCCACATTTGTACTCTTATATCCTATGATATACGATCGTGTGTTTACTGGGTGCCGAGTAGGATAATTACGACGAGTGCTGTAAAAATCGAGTTCTGCAACGAGTAACTACAACATTCTTTGCAATTTCGTAGAATCTTGTAGAAGACCACTTGGGGGTATCAAAAATTTTATCGGGATGCATTCACCATCATTTTACAATTTCTGAAAAAAAATTGTGTAATGATTGATTACCCAACTCAAAACAGTTGCGTAATGAGAAAGCGTTGCGTGATGAATCATTACAGCACTGGTTTCAGTTGCGTAATGACTATTCCCGCACCGCATACTTTACTGCAGGCAAGCATTGCAGAATTCGCTCTCAATTGTCAACAAGTCTGTTAAAATGGAGCAGCGAACTAGCGTCCCAAAAAGAGAGCGATGTTTTAATCCATTTTTCTCGCTTGTTCACCGTTGCTGGTAGGTGTTTTACTGTACTGGCACGACAAACAATGCCCGAACTTACGATAGCAATAGTGTCCCCCAGGTTTGGAGCTTATTTAGAGGGGGTTTATCATGCATTGCTATCCCCCCGATCTGATCAAAGTTGTAGCAGTATACGATAAACAGTGCATATTATGATAGTTACAGAGAGCGATACGTGAGAGATTCTCTCAATTTACTCAAAATTCAATCCCTGAGTGCAGGTAAGTAGGTCGTGTCATGATTGATTGGCGTGATGATGAACAGCCTATTACGATGAGAAATGGCAAAAAATGTTATTCTTTCTCAATGCAGGAATTAATTCTTAGTTTTTTTTTTCAAAATTTTTGATAATTTCCAAAAGGGCTAAGAGCCAATGTCATACATAACGGGTAAGTGTTTGCTTCTATTAATCACGAAAAAGATGTGAACAAAACGATCAGCTGATGATGATAACAAGGCTGCGAAAAATTGTATTCGCAGCTTACTCAACGTGATGTCATCTTCGGCTACTTCGTGAACTTTCGGCTCGCCGAAGTAGGCATTGCACAACTACCACTTCAAAACTGATGTTATCACAAATACTAATGTGATGTTCACCCGCACCTCTAAATACCCCACATCGGTTTAGAGCAGGCCTGCCCAACGTACGGCCCGCGGGCCACATCCGGCCCGCTGCATCATTTTATGCGGCCCGCGAAGAGCTTTAAGATCCTCCTCATAGGCCCTTTTGCTGCTCACCAATTTGATATAAGAACAGGGCTGATTTGTTACAACTTTAGATTCTTCAATTTTGAGCTATTTTATTTTAAACATTTTTCATAGTAGTTTTTAATCCTTCTAAATTTACTTGCTGTCTTAAACTTGGTCTTAAATAAAAAAAAAAAGCTAACTTTTAAGAGGAATAAATTTAAGACATCTTGTCAAAACTTCATTCTCTAATAATGAACAAAACTGATTTTTATTAATATATGGTCGAACCCAATCACTGAATTTTAAGAATTCTCACCAACTTCTGAGCATGGAAAATTATAACGAATATTAGGCAAATTATTAGCATATACAGGATTTTCACATTGATTTCACGGGAAACTTGGGCAGGATCCTTACAAAAAAGGTAGAGATTTTCATTGAATCCTTAGAAAGGTTACACAAATTCTTAGCCAGAATTATATCCGAATGTGGTACATTATTTTAGGGACAGGTTCTCACATAATCCTTAATGAGGTTTTAACAGAACTCTGAGAAATTTTCAATGAATCAAGCGCTGGATTCTCGCGAAATTTGGGTTTTTATTTTTAGAAAACCCTGGAACGGATTCTCAAACAATTCTAGATGAGATTTTGACAGAATCCGTTCAAAATTACTGATAAAATTCTGAGAATGATTTTTAGAAAATCATGGACGACATTCTCACATCAGAATTCTGCGCTGAATTCTGCCGAAGTCATGAACACAATTCTCGCTAAATTTTTAGGCAAGATTATTTCAGAAACAAATGTCCATTTTCAATGTTTCCAGAGGAAATTTTCATGACCTTTATTTGGTTTCATCAAAAAAAAAAAAAAAAAAAGGCTTAAGAAGTTTGGCCCGCCACAAGATATTTTTTCTGTGATTTGGCCCGCAATTCAAAAAGGTTGGGCAGGCCTGGCTTAGAGGTTTCTCAATTGAGAAAAAAAAAGTTTTTGAATTTCTTCTTATAGAACCTGCCATATAACTTTCATAGCAGGACCGTGAGTGCCTTGATTCCCCTTCCCCTAACGTTTTTCACTGAAAACATCTCTTCGTATTTTATCCAAAATCCATTTCGTAAAACAAGATTTCGTACATATAACGTTATTTTCATTCATTGTACGAATTATTTGTACTTGACTGCATTTCGCGATTCAGTGACTTTACGAAATAATCGTAAGATGTACGAAATACAATTCGTAGATGTGCGTTATCGTGTTGTTCGTATTACGAATTGTTTAGTATTACGAAACTGATCGTTTAATCTACGAAATCTTTCGTTGTTTTCTGCAACGAAAGGTTTCGTAGACACAATTTCGTAAAATACAACACGACACGACCGCAGCCGAGGGAGGTAAGAAGAAGCGCGTATAAATGTTCGTTCTGAATACGAAACAAACGAATTTCGATTACGAAATGTTTAGTACATTATAACAATCATTGTTTGTTTTGATTTCGAGCTTGAATCATATTACGAAGCTGGTTGCATACATTTTACGAAACTGTTTCGTTGCAGAAAACAACGAATAATTTCGTAGTTCAAACGAACGATTTCGTAATATAAAACAATATATATTTTCAGTATTCTTATAAGACGGATCAAGAGTATAAGATTATCGTCTTTAATCAAGAATTCAAATTTTGGTATTGCAATGCTTCAACAATGAAATTTGTTAAAGTTTCAAGAGCATTGTCAATATCAAAACTAACATCAAGATTACCATCGATATATGTTTCATATATATTCCAGTCAGCTCGAAAATAATTGAAATTGGAGCTGATAGGATTGAGAATCGCTCCATGGGATAATTGAAATGTACAAAGACATGATCAGAATCAAAATCAGCATGAGTAGTCAGTTGGCTACACAGGTGACTACAATCCACAGTGGTCCAGGAATCAGTTTTACGCGGAAAGATGCATTTTGAGCTTTAGAATGAAACATTAGACAAAAACGGTCTTCTACAAAGTTGTTTGTTTTAGTTAAGCCCTTTGTTTGGTTTTATTGAAAATTAGGGTGGACCCCATTTTCATAGAAATTGTATACCTAACTTTCTTATTTGTAGAAATTATATTATACATGCTTCAGCAAAGTTATAGACCATTTAATTTCAAGCAACTTTGCCAAAAAAAGTTTTTTTGTATCTCTTAAGTTGACCGATTTAGAGCTTTTTTTCTGCATCGACATAGGGTGGTCCGAACAAAACTGGTTTTCTGTCTCTAGAGTTTTCAATTCAAATTTCTCATCAAAGTAGTCTATGAAACACTTTTAGAGCTTTAAAAAATGCGTAATTTGGTGAGTGAAGAAAATCGCTATCTCCTTCCGTTTAGGAGTTATTGTTGTTTTTATCTCAAAAACATGCCTACTTTGATTGTGGATATCTTTGATTGGGGCAAACATAAAAAATATCTTTTGACGGCATTCAAAAGACAAAATAAAATTGTATACTCTATCAAAAAATTACAGATGTGTTATTTTTGTAACTCTAATAATATGCCTTGAAAAATTAAGGATTTTAAGCAGAAAAACTTTAATAACTTTTGAATAAAAATAGATATCAACAATCTTTTTGCATGAAAATTTGCGTTTTGTTAAGTCCTAAAAGTCGTTCATAGACCGCTTTGACGAGAAATCTGAAATAAGAAAGATAGGGCTCTAAAACTATTTTGAAGATTTTCATAGTATGTATTTCTTTATTATTTTGCATTTTGAGCATGAAAAAGAAATTTAAGACAAAAATGATCTTCTACAAAATTGTTCCTAAAAATGTAAGCTTTCATACTGTGTCATCTGAAACTAGGGTGGTCCACAATCTCACATAAATAATATAATCAACTTTTTTATTTGCAAAAGTACTGGTATATGCTCTTAGGCAAAGCGGTAGAACTTGAAATTTTGATCAACTTTGCCAAAAAAAGTTTTTCTGTAGCTCAAAATTTGACCAATCTAGAGCATTTTTTCCTAATCATCGCAGGGTGGTCCAACAAAAATAAGTTTTTCAACTCTAGTTTTTTAAATATTATTTTCTCGTCAAAGTCGTCTATGAACGACTTTTAGAACTTAACAAAACGCAAATTTTCATGCAAAAAGATTGTTGATATCTATTTTGGTTCAAAAGCTATTAAAGTTTTTGTGATAAAAAATGTTTGACTTTCAAGACGTTTTATTAGAGTTACAAAAATAACACATCTGTAATTTTTTGATATAATATACAATTTTGTTTTGTCTTTTGAACGCCGTCAAAAGATATTTTTTATGTTTGCCCCAATCAGAGATATTCACAATCAAAGTTGGCATGTTTTTGAGAGAAAAACAGCAATAACTCCTAAACGGAAGAAGATAGCGAGTTTCTTCACTCACCAAAATACGCATTTTTCAAAGCTCTAAAAGTGTTTCATAGACTACTTTGATGAGAAATTCGAATTGAAAACTCTAGAGTCAGAAAACCAGTTTTGTTCGGACCACCCTATGTCACCGTAGGAAAAAAGCTCTAAATCGGTCAATTTAAGAGATACAAAAAAACTTTTTTTGGCAAAGTTGCTTGAAATTGAATGGTCTATAACTTTGCTGAAGCATGTATAATATAATTTCTACAAATAAGAAAGTTAGTTACACAATTTCTATGAAAATGTGGTCCACCCTAATTTTCAATAAAACCAAACAAAGGGCTTAACTAATACAAACAACTTTGTAGAAGACCGTTTTTGTCTAATGTTTCATTCTAAAGCTCAAAATGCATCTTTCCGCGTAAAACTGATTCCTGGACCATAGTGCAATCGGTTAAGACCAAATCAATCGTAGAAGAGCTTAAAAGTTAGATATATGATGTCCCCCGCAATTAGCGCATACAAACTTTGTGGTATCATCCTTCGCACGACAGACGTCTTTAGCGTGAGAAGAACCTCTACAAATTATGCATTTAACATTCATGCGGCAATGTTTTGTACTATGACCCCACTTTTGGCACCGACGGTGCTGAGTGGGGTTCTGGAAATGTCCTCCAGGTTTTTGGAAATGTTCCCATGTCACACGGACATCGAACAGAAGTCTTGCTTTTATAAAGCTTTAATATTATTTAGATCACTTTTATTTAAGTGAATTAAATAATATTCTTAAGAAAACCCTTTCCGAAGAATGCCAAATTGGGTTTTCTTTTTCATTATGAATATTGGGACTGGGGAAAATCTAAGTAAATCATTTATTTTATTTTTGATCTCTTCAGGTGACTTATAGTCACTTGAGAGACCTTTCAAGACGACTTTGAACAAACGTTCAGTTTTGTCGTCATAAGTAAAAAATTATGCTTCATAAAGTGGTGTGGCTTAGTCGATCGTTAAGCATTTCTCTCAAATTGTGTTCGTCCATGCCATTTCGGTGAAAAAGTGCAAAGTGGATAATTGAACTGAGGTTATTTAACGAAATGCAATAGTTTTGTTGCATTTTTGGTGTACAAGTGTACAAACCATGACAGCTTTCACAAAAATGCACTTGGGAAATGAATCTTCGTTGCAGGTAAGTTGGAATATCCGCCGTAGTGGAACATTTTAAGTTTGATACGGCGAATAATAGCGCTTACGACGAAGTAGCACAGAATCCTACCCGATCAGTGCGAAAACGAACAAAAGCATATAGTATAGACATTTCATTAAATATGAGATTTTGGGATATTCACTCCAGCAATCAATTGGATTATAAAATCATCCAAAAACAAAGTGGAATGGTCTTATTGAAAAAAATAAGATGGCAAGAAAGAAAAACTTGTTTTTGACCTTTCTTTGCTGGATTTCTTAGTAAATATATGAAGAAATAAATGAAATACATACCTATACAAAAATATTATATCATGTTTAATATAGGGTAGAAGCACCGGTTTTGGCCATACGCCAGTTGTAGCCATAGTGGATTATACACCGTTTTACATAGCCAATCAGCATGAAACCTTCTGTGTTCATTAGATCACATTCATATGATAGAGCGGCCCAGATAGCCGTAGCGGTAAACGCGCAGCTATTCAGCATGACCATGCTGAGGGTCGTGGGTTCGAATCCCGCTGGTCGAGGATCTTTCGCAAAGGAAATTTTCTCGATTCCCAGGGCATAGAGTATATTCGTACCTGCCACACGATATACACATGCAAAAATGGTCAATCGGCAAAGAAAGCTCTCAGTTAATAACTGTGGAAGTGCTCATAAGAACACTAATCTGAGAAGCAGGCTTTGTCCCAGTTGGGACGTAACGCCAGAAAGAAGAAGAAGATGATAGAGCTACATTCATTTACTCGTCCAAATTGATTCAAAACATAAGAAAAACAATTAATTTTCCCTATAATTTTATCTCCCATACACCTAATTTGGCCAGGGCACTCCTAATTTGGCCACTCTTATGAGAAATCAATGGAATTGGCCAATTTAGGAACCGAAGTTAAATCTCTGGCCGAAACTGGTTCCGTTGGCCTATATTGACCAACGGGATTTTCAAAACGGAAAAATGGTTTTAGCACAGTTTTGATATTTTACACATATAATATGGATTGAAAGCTTGCATTTGACATCTTTGTAGTATAAATACGGCTTCCCATTTAACTTTTATTGACATTTTCTCTTAGGCTGGCCAAAACCGGTACTTTTACCCTAGGTAAATTTGATTCGTGATCATTTTTAAGGTGATTAAAGATTCAACAAAAATAATCGTCGATTTTGGGGCCTTCCTTCGTCGAGTGGTTAGAGTCCGCGGCTAAAAAGTAAAGCCATGTTGAAGGTGTCTTGGTTCGATTCCAGGTCGGTCCAGAATCTTTTCGTAATGGAAATTTCCTTGACTTCCCTGGGCATAGAGTATAATCGTACCTGCCACACGATATACGCATGCGAAAATGGCAACTTAAAGCTGAGAAGCAGATTCTGTCCCAGTGAGGACATAATTCCAAGAAGAAGAAGAATAACAGTCGATTTTGGCGACATGAAATTTTTGGCCAAAGTCTAATGGATAGGTACTGTATATCTAATTCAAAACTGGCATTTAGTTTTACTTTTTTTCTCTGGAAAAACGAATTTCTAACCAGACTTTTTGTTTACCTCCTGCAAATAATTATTTTTTGTTGCCCCACTTTATCCCACTAAATGTCAAATGTACATCCACTAACCTTCAGCACCGGCAAGTACCGGCGTATGTAGTCCCCGTTCGGGTCCGCTTTCCTGCCGAACTTTACCGGACAATAGCAGTGGAAGAACTGCTGAAAGAACGACGAACACGAAAGCCACATCCCGGCATTAACCGACCAATCGGCATCCAGCAGCAGTTCCTCGAATACTTTCATTCCCTCCTCACACGAAATCCACAGGTCGCCACGTGTCAGGAAGCATGCCACCGCGTGACGAGCCAGGTGGTGAATCCAGCCTTCCTCTCGCAACTGCGTCATAATGGCATCAATCCAGGGAAACCCTGTCTGCCCACTGGCCCATTTGGCCAAGGCCTCCGCATTCCGATCCCACGATATCTGAACGCAGATAGGATTACCAGCCATCTTGTCAAAGTTGGGATTCTTCGTGGCGGCACAGTAGAAAAATTCCCGCCAAAGAAGCTGACCGTAGAGGGACAGTGGGGGGCAGGCTTTCTTGATTTTCTTGTACAGGTCTGTGAGTTGATAGTAGAACAGTCTCGTGCTGAGGCAACCAAATCTCAGATAGGGCGATAGACCGGTTTGTCTAGCGAGCAGTGACTGGGGAGTCATCTTTGGCCGTCCGAAGGAAGCGACCCAGGCTTTGCGTTCCAGATGGCGCTCCAGTCGGGCCAATGCTTCCGTTTCACCTCTCACCCAAATGAGTGGCTTGAGGCCCTCGGTTTCGAAGCCTAGTTCTTCCAGCGTAGGAACTCCGTATTTGTCGTCGTGATCTTCGTACTGTGGCGTAGTTGCGTTGGCGATAGTGTCCAACGTTATGGCCGGTTCCGGTTGAGGCGGGGCATCCATCGAAGCGATAATGGCCTGGAACTGATGGTAGGTTAGCGGTGCTCGGCCTCCATTTTTCTCGATTATCCTAAAAAATGCGGAAAATGAGTATAAGACTGGTACTGCATACACTGACGGACAAAGCTTCAAGACCACCTCACTAGAAATTTTCTCTGAATGTTGCTTTTTTGAGTGTAATGCTATTATAATTTTGCATCTATTATTTCATTAGAGAAGTGTAACTTATTTTCAGAGCATAAAATAAGCAAAAATAATCAACAAGTAAAGATTTAGAAGATTTATTGCAAATGATAGAAATGAATAGGCGTTATCATTATAAGTGTTCTTTAAAATAACACCAATAATTTCTTCGTCTTCAATCTTCCTTTGCATATTTAGGTTTACGTTCATGGAATTGTTATTCTTAATATTTTACAGCGATCTATCAAAGAAAGTAAAGTAAAGCATCAGTACTTGGTTTTTGCTCATAATTCAACAAACCTAAAACCATAATTAAATAATATAATTTTGTTTTGCAGTTCACTATATTACTAAATATCATTACAGCATTTCTATAATCCCTGGCAAACATACGTTACTCTCACTTTATTTTATGATCATTCAGTTTTAGTATCATTAAGGCCATCTACCAGCCATCTAACTAAATATTGAAGGGATCATCGAGTTAAGGAGGTAGCGAGTTACAGAACACAAAACCAGTGCAACTGCGCCAATTTCAAAGCCTTTCGAAAGTTTTTGAATATCTAGAATTACATTGAATAATATCTTTTTGGCAGTACCAGTACCAGTATGTTGTATACTAATTTCATTCTTTCGACATAATTCTATATTTTTATTTTGATGTATAATTTTTCACATACATTGACATAACTTTCCTATTTTTATACATATCATCGTATTTATTTTGTTTATAATAGGTTGGGAATTTGAAGGGTGCAACAGGGCATCATTGAAGTTGCAACTAGCACTTCATCTAACCGGAGTTTAGGAGAATGCAATGTAACATCTTTGTAGATGGTTGATCTCCAAAAATTGGATTTGACGCGCCATTCTCATAACAAACCATCCCGTGGAAAACTGAACAAGTATTGCAATTCTCATTTTTCTATTTGTTTTCTCTCCCGTTAAGGGAGAGTTGGCTGTATTGTGTTATACTACATTACATTGTACTGTTATACATTATATTATATTATATTATATTATATTATATTATATTATATTATATTATATTATATTATATTATATTATATTATATTATATTATATTATATTATATTATATTATATTATATTATATTATATTATATTATATTATATTATATTATATCATATTACATTATATTATACTATATTATATTATACCGCCTTGTTTTATATTATACTATATTATATTCTGTTATAATGTAATATATTATGTTAAATTACATACTGAAATATAACATTATATGAACCATGTATTGAGAAACGAAGAAGCACCAGGGCATCATTGAATTTACAACCGGACAATGAAGTGGAGGCAAATCGGGAGTAGAAATGTATATAGTTCGCAACTTTTTTTGAATGATACATTTATAATGAATTATCACTTATAATATATCTTTCTCAGGATAGGTGGAACATGGACGAATAAGTTACCGAACTAAAACCATAATTTCTATTTTAAAAGTATGCAAAATACACCATGTTAAAATTGAGAATTATTTATGATAAACATTCTACCGCAGGATGCTGGTCAGATAGACACCCATGATACTGGATTTTCTACAATGTAATCCATTGGCTGATGTTACATTTTACTGTGATTATACCATATTATATTGTGTTATATTATATTGTACTGTGTTAGAGCATATTGTTATACAATCAACTCTCCTTTAATGTAATTAGCGAATCATTCAAGCATGCCTTCAACTCATAACAAGTCGATACGTTCCTATTTTCAGTATTTATCAATTAAGGGAGAGCTGACTGTATTGTATCACATTTTATTATATTATTTTAAATCATACTATATTATATTGTATTACTATATATTCTTCATTATATTGTATATCATATTACATAATATTGCTTTATATGAACCATATATTGGGAAGGGAGGGAGCATCAGGGCATCATTGAAGTTACAACTGGACAATGAAGTGGAGTGCCAATCGGAGTCAGGAGGAAAAGTGTTAGTCGTTCGCGTACTTTTCTCTTCAACAGTTGTAAAAGATTTGACGCGCCCTTCTTCTAACAAACCTTTCCGTGGAAAGCTCGACAAGTATTGCAAATTCTAATACTCTATCTGTTGGATCATATGGCTGGAAGGAGATTCTCGATTTCCCGCGGGTTTCGCGTAAGTGTTTCTGCTTACGGGTCCGCCACCCCCCTTTTGGCCCTTCATACAGCGGTATGTTGAATGCAGATTGGTAATAAAATTTGACCTTACTGTTGAGTGGAGCCGCATGCAGAGCAAGACTCAAGCAAGGATTGGTGGCTACCTACATACATACATACATACATAAGTAAAAAATTGTGCTTCTTCTCTTCAAGATGTTTGAGAAGAAGTTCGCGATCTTTAAGAGTTTCTGGCAAAACGCGACAGATTTCTTTCTTTGCGATTTGGAAGGAGACCTTGATTCCCCTAATGGAGTTCAAGATCTCCTGCCTAAATCCCGCAAATTCGGATCAACTGACCACGATAGGCGGCACTCTTTGCTTCCTCACTTGAATCAAAGAGCCTGGGCTAGAGGCTGCTTCGATTTGGTGTTAGGAATATTTTGTTGCTCTATTTTGCTATACCGTAAAACGGGGTAACTTTGATAGTTTTTTCGAAGAAAACTTAAATATTTATGCATGCTATTTCAAAGAATTATAATTTATATTTTTAAAACAAGTACTGGCATTCTAGCTATCGAATGCACTTGATAGATTGCCAAAAGATTTATTCTGAATGGATATATAATTTTTCATATAATCGAAAGTCGGTTTTCTGTTTTGGGGTAACTTTGATAATGGAGTATAAATCGAACAAGATTGAATGAACTACGGAACATTTATAGGGTGTTGTATACCTCTAGGCGTTTAACGCTATATGGAAATTTATGACTCAGATTACAAAAATGGTCCCAGTTTGTAAAAATGGTTTTCGTTAAGAGATTTGAGACCGAATTCATATTCTACTATAACTAGGCTGTCATGGGTAAGTGACGAACTCATTATGACTTTATCAAATAGTGGTCGTAGAACAGATTGTTTGTAAGCGTTGCAAAGATGCTAAAATCTTGTAAATTTTTAATATTTGCATAACAATCGTCAAATGCACTTGATTCCAATGAAAATAGTTTTGACATGAAGCGTCATACTAATATTCTTTAGTTTTGCATTCGTTTTTCTTAACTGATTGACAGAAACTTCGTTATTTCGTTCAATATGTTGGGGGCCCCACACTATCAAAGTTACCCGCATTATCAAAGTTACCCCGTTTTACGGTAACTTTGATAGTGGAGTACAAATCGAACAAAATTGAATAAATTACGGAACATTTATAGGGCGTTGCATACCTCTAGGCGTTTAACGCTATATGGAAATTTCTGACTTCGATTACAAAAATGGTCCCAGTTTGTAAAAATGGTTTTCGCTAAGAGATTTGAGACTGAATTCATGTTCTACTAGAACTAGGCTGTCAAGAATAAGTGACGAACTTATTATAACTTCATTAAATAGTGGTCGTAGAACAGATTGTTTGAGAGCGTTTCAAAAATGCTAAAATATTACAAATATTTAATATTTGCATATAAATCATCAAATGTACTTGATTCCAACGAAAATAGCTTTGACATGAAGTGTCATACTAATACTCTTTATTTCTGTATTCGTTTTGCTTAACTGATTAACGGAAACTTTGTTATTTCGTTAAGTATGTTGTGGGTCTCGCACTATCAAAGTTACCCGCATTATCAAAGTTACCCCGTTTTACGGTACCTACCTAATCAGGTTGATAGTTTTGCCTTACGCAGAACACTTAGATATAAGAAATGAAGGTAATGTTTGAAAAAATATCGAAAAAATCCAGAAACACATGCGTCAAATAAAATCCTGGCTTTGGGATGATTTGGGAAATATCTCAAGAGCGGTGGTTGTCATTGAAGTCATCAAATGACATACAATTGAGAATTGAAAAAAAAAAACATTTCCCGCAAGTAAGCTTGAAGGTATGATAATTTCATGCTATTCGCTGCACAAAGCATGACTTGACTGAACTGTTACTTGACAGAATTTGAATCTCACTATGCACATAACATTAACCAAAAGGCATTTCTAGGCTTCCGCTGAAGCTTATAATCCAGGCCAGTCTCCTGTGGCACCTTGAGTGTATAATAGCTTTTTCTTCGTTTTCCTCCTAATACAAATTACCCCATATATCCAAAAATGGTCCCACAAGCACAGACCACACTCACCGAAAGGCGATCGAGTAATTCCTCGCATCATGGGTCAGCCATCCAGGCATCTTTTTGGCGGCACCAGATAAATCAGGGAAAAAGAGAGGCATCCGAAAAAGTAATTTCACGGCCGGTGAATTTCTAATCTGTTTACACTAATGTGCATATTCTTATGGGTCATCACGGACAAAAGGAGTTGGTGAAAATGGTCGTCTGCTCTTTCAGGCGTGTAGTAGAAGTAATTTTTTGGCATCGTTCGGTGGATAAGCAGCGAGGTCTCATCTGACATTCGAACCTGTTTTCTCTGTACTCCAAATTTCACCGAGCCTGTAACAAATTGGTCTATTGGGAAATTGAGTGGTCGATTGCAGCTATGCTAACCAACGTATAAATGATACTGTGTTGCGTTTCGTTCATGGTGCAAACTTAAACGACCGGCTTGTTATTTATTTGCGACCTCAGCACAGACATTACGCGGTTTTATTCGTCTCTAGCATCAATGTTTTACTACTTGTTCATAACCCGATTTAGAATCCAATTGGGTCACTGTTACTAATTGTATATAGTATCTTGAATGACTTTGTACCATTGAACTATTTAGTGACTCCTAATAGTGAATATTGTTGTAGACCATATAATTTCGTGTCTAAAATTAAAATGACAATTTTAATTGACTTAACCTAGTAAGCCTTTACCTAGATCGTAAACGATATTTTATCAAAAATGGAGGTAATTTACGTTTATTTTACATGCAGCCTAATGGCTCATGTACGTTTAAAGGGTGTCTCAGAAAGTCAAGGCACGACTTCACCATACTACCATTTCAAGACTTTTGCTGTTAAAAATCTGATTTTCACTCACTTTTTTCTTGTACTCATCAATATTTGTTTTTGAGTTTGCAACGATTCATTTCTTTTTATTTTTTCAACTGCGTTTAACTCGATGGAAGCACCTCTTAACAGTTTTGCACAAATCACAACGAACTAGCTTGCAACGCCCAGTGGCACAGTCAAAATACATTCCTGACGAAAAGTTTTCCGGACTGAAACGGGAACCGAATCCACACCTCTTGACTCGATGAGGCTAATCACAGACAAACAGATGTAACATTGACGAAAATTTCATCAACCATGCTCTAACAATCATTTAATATTTCATATGTTTCATTCCACATATGT
This sequence comes from Aedes aegypti, assembly GCF_002204515.2. NCBI lineage: Eukaryota > Metazoa > Arthropoda > Insecta > Diptera > Culicidae > Aedes > Aedes aegypti. Next base: position 257,096,067 of record NC_035109.1, on the reverse strand, counting down.
AGAGGCGTGCGAATTGTTTCTATGTTCACGTTTGTTTGCCTTTGCCTTAACTGTGCATCAAACAATAATAATATAAGAAAAAAAACATTTATAACTGGTAGTTGAGTTGTTCACAGTTATCTTAGAAGCATAATCTTTAACAACTAAAATCTCTATTCAACGAATGCTAACACGTTTTCACACTTTCGTTTTCAAAGTGTTGACTGGTGGAAAAAAAATGTTTCAAAGATTAACCTTGAATTGGGGAACCCTTTGGAGGCACAAAACCGCGGTAAAATTGACAGTCATGCATACATTCTTAAAATAAAGCCTAAATTTAGGTTAGTGTGCCGTTACTCGTTTGACTGCAGCCACCACACCCGCAGATAATGGAGAAAGATGAAAGCGCGCGGAAGAGTCAAAGGAGATGACCGCCTAGGCGGAGACGACTTTCGAAAATAACATATAAGACTTGACTAGATCGATTTTGAAGCATCAGTCGCTTAGAGACAGTTGCTGAGATTCGTCGAATATGATCAGATTAACTTTATCTATTCTTGCGGTTACCCTAGTGACAAAAGAATGTGTAAGAAAAAGAATTTCTGTAGAAATATTGTGGTTTAGAATATGTTTTAATGCGTGGTTTCTTCTAGCTAGGACAAAATTTATTGGCCGCCTACAATTCTTGTCGAACCGAGTACAACGTAGATATGGATACATTCAATGCCATTAGAAATGGAGATTTCTCCATCCGAACACCTTTCATCGAGGTAACTATGCTCAACCAATTCCAGCTTACATCGGCCGAGGAATACAAGTGTTTATGAAATTTCAGTGCTTCGGAGACTGCCTGGTGAAGAAAGCAGGATTTATGAATGATGATTTGAGTTTCAACAAGGATGTCATCGTGAAATTTGCGAGCCGATTCATCAAACCAGAGGACGCCGAGACGGTGTACAGTCAGTGTACGGCGGATGTGGCACCTGTGCTCTGTGCCACTGCATACGATGTATATCAATGTATTTATGAGAACGCGCTTGCCAAATGGGGAACAAGGCGCAATGGAAAATGATAATTCCAAGATAATAGAAACATAATAAATGCGGAAAGTATGGTCAGAAAACATGTAGTTGCAGCATTATTCAGATTCTAAATCCTTTACCAGCGAATATCTCTGCATCTCCATAATTATCTTGGGAAGTTTATTCTTAACATAAAAAGGAAATAGCATTAAGAAACACATTTTTCTAGTGATGTAAAGCCCATAGGCAAGGAAAGTTGATAGCACATTTCTCTCTTTAAAACAGTTTTATTGCGCTTCAATATCTCAATTTTCATATTATAAATGATAAATGAAGGTTCTGATCCATGTTCTGATCTGTAGACTTAATGATTTGATTTGGTATGGTTTATTGTGACTGGAGGCATTTGCCCATTATCTTAAAATAATTACAATGTTCCTCCGTCAATAGAAATACAAATTATATCTTATATATAATAGTTATTTATGCAACATACTTCAGTGCAGGAAAGTAGGCCGTTTCATGACAGATTGGCGTGATGAAAATCAGTCTATTACGATGAGGAATTGCTAAAAAATAATTCTAGGGTATTATGAATCTTTGGGATCTGAATTTTTAATGTAGAATTAGATATATAAAATATAAAATACTGGAGAGGGATAATTTAGAGTAATATTGGTAACATTTCATAGTGAAGACATTCAGTTGACAATACATCTTCAATATAGTTAAACTTCATATTACCGACTGCTGTACTCTTCTCTCATGCTCGAAGAGTTCCGTTATTTATAACTTTTAATTCCATCAAGGTGAATCTAAAAAAATAAAAACGCATTTATCGCATACATCTTTCTCCAATCAAAAACACCATCATAAGCGAAAACCTTTCGATGACTGACAGCTTTTTTTATGCATATCAAAAACCAGGGTTGTAGTGGCATGATGAGGCATGAGACAAGGTCCAAAATCCAAAAATTCAGACAGAAAATCGACCGTAGCTGATTAGATAATCTGCTCACGATCGAGCTCATCCAACGGTTGAACTTTTTGTTTCACCTGATTCACATTCTCACCTACTCGAGCCTAACTGATCGCTGCGTTGACTGCGGACCTGTTCCGATGAAAGCAAAACACTTCCACGGTGATGCGTAGACCGTTGTTGTCAAAAAAATAGTTCATAAAATCGGTGTTGATCAGTCTATTCGTTTTCTATCGCAAAGTTGCATGTCTGGACAAATTCTAAAAATAATCTTGAGGTCTGTTTTGAACTTATGCCCTTAAAGATATAAGTCTACAAATTCAAAGGATATCAGTGATATATAAACGGGGTATCATTAACCGTGATAAGCCGTTTAAATCAAAGCTGGACAAACATTAGTTCCTTATCTTCCTGACAGTAGTGTAAGTTTGCGTAGATGATGAGATTGAATTTTGACTGACTCATTTTCAATAAAATCCAAAATTTAAAATGTTCCAGTTGAAATTTAGACCATATGAGACTTGGATAATAATGACAAAGTTCATAATTTTTTTTTTTTCCAAGTTTGCTGCAGATGTTTCCATTTCATGAACTTGAACGACAGTCGTTATTGAAGCAATCGATTGACATTTTTGTTTTGTAGGAGTTTTATGATCTCCGACCTTTATTGTTAATGAAAATGATCCTATGGCGACTGGATTAAACAATATGCCTTCAAATACCTAATTTGATTTTCGTGAAGGTAAAGGAACAAATGATTATGTAGCGTTGCTTTAATCAGATATTCAACTAGTCTTTGCGGAAAACGAGCAATCGCTTTCATAAAAGCACTTGACAACTTGCAGATGATGCCTCTGTTAATCGAGTGAATAGACAATAGCAAAATTGCCCTGATAATCTATCCACTAATGTTTGTAATTCAGGGATGGGAAAAATATTATTGACTTAAAATTCTGTAGATATTAGTCTGAACTATCTTAGCTGACAGTAAAAATTACAATATTTCAATAAAACAATAGAAATCTTTATACAATATTAAAAAATTCTGGCACAAATGGAAAAAAAGTACGGTAGAAAATGGATATATCGATTTTTCGAATAAATTGCAGATGTTTTAATAGAATTCTAGTTTCAGTACCCTGATAGTAATATTAAAAATGTATAAATTACCGAGTATCTTCTTCTTTTCAAGATCATTCTAGGACATGGAGCCATGTAATTTTGACAGTTTCTATCCAGAAAGCTATAACAGTTTGCGATGTATTAAACCGAGAGAATCTTCAGTTTTGGTTAAAACATGGTGGTTTTTATTGGAGAATAGATGAATTATATATTAATATTGGGAAAATCAAATAAAAATCATTGGGAAATTTATATAAAAACCAATGTAAATAATAACTTTAAAATAAAATAAACTCATTGTCATAATATGTATTTTAAATTTAAAATAAATAATGTAAACAATAGTTCAATGAATTGTGCTTTACTTTTTTTCACTTCTCGGGAGGGCCTTGGCACCTTCTCGCACACCGTCCATGCCCACAGAGTTACGGGTGTAACATGAAGCCGAGCCCGATCATTTTGCTCAAAACATTTACGTTGACATATTTTGATTAATCAAACTATTTTTATTCAATAATGCGTTATGTTAAGCAAAGAATTTAACTGAAATCTCAGGAAGTTTAGTTGCTAAAACAGTTTGTTGTTCATTCTCTTGAATATACTTTTTTTCGAAGTTGGTGCATTTTTTTCAGGATCATACTGATGTTTCGAGGCGCTTATTGGATGATTTCAGCTACATTCCCATCTGCTCCGTCGCTTTAACTTAATTTAGCTGGACTAACACCGTAAGATTAACAGAAAATGTTTCAGCAGCGAATTCCATCTCGCAGAAAAAAAATCAGAATCAGAAATGTATTAAAATTGTTGTGTATTTATGTATGTACCAGTAGAGTGATGCAAATTTTGAAATTTTGGCTGCCCTGCGTTTAAACGATTTTAATTATGGTATATAGCATCCTCCTAAAATTTGAAATGATTCGTAAGAAATTTGACTGTACACACGCCATGTGAAGTTTATATGCAGATTACATAATGTATTTGTTTTATAACACAAGATGTTATGCTATTCACTATTACAACTTTTATAAAACAAGATCCAGCTATCAGAGAAGATGTTTTCGGTGTTACTTGGGCAAGTAGCTGTATAGCATCATCGGAAGGCGCTTTTTCAATCATTTCGCAACTGTTAGATAATTTTTATACAGCTTCTCTGTATTATCGATTAAATATTATTTCCAAGCTGTTTCATATTGCGGGGAAATTTAAAAATTTGGATTGCTTCGCGGAAATAACGCGCAGCGAGCAATCCCCGCATAGAACAAATGAGCCACAGCAAGCACTGCCATTCAGTAGTAAGAGAGTAGATTGAATTCAATGATAGTAAGCAGCATGACATTATTCCAACTCAAACAATTTCTTTTCGATGCCGCTGCGTGGAAATTTGAATTCTTTTCTTTCGCTCGAGTTATTACCTATTTCCAAAACGGAGTGGGAGTTGATGATCAGCGGATGAACTTTATCAATTCAAGACTATTCAAACCAATGGACCAAAAACGATCTTGCAATCCGGCGATTTGCTCCGGAAGTGTCCATCATTTGAGTAAATAAGCGACCCGGGCTATTAAGCTAGAAACGGATCACTCATTGAGCATTTTCTCATACGACTCAGAAAGGAATAAATTGCGCCTTCCCTAAACACTTATCCATTCTATCAATATTGAGTCTCTTGATTCATTTGAATGTTAAGGATTAGAGAACCTGAAAACACGGGTTCTCCAACCCATATCCTGATTACCTCTTATCATAGTTATCAGATAAAAAAATCAACATAATGGATTTGGTACCGCAGGACAAAACTGTTCGTTGACAGTATATGCAACATAAACAAACATTATTCAATGGACCGATGCACGAGTTCATTATTTGACGTTTTAGCGGTGCCGTGTTATTTATGTAACCATGGAAATCAGTGAATTCGGCACCGCTCAAACGTCAAATTAGTGAACTCGTGCATCGGTCCATATTTGAAGTCACGGTTGACTATGATTGATATGGTGGAAAATTTCCCAATAGGTTACCCTGGATTTTCCAGTAATCTTAATTTTTCTTGCAACGCGTAATATCAATCCATAAGTATCTGAATTTAATGTTTTCAGCGTTACATAATTAAAGTATCTGCTAAGGCTGTGCACAATGACTATTTATCGGTATCGGCGATATTCCAATGTTTCAATATCGGTATCGGCGATATATCGGATTTGACATTATCGGTATCGAATCGATATCCGATATTTTTAAATGATGGGATTTTTAAACAATATCGACTATTTCGGGATCATTTGACACAAACTGTTGCATTGTGAAATCAATTATCTGAGTTTTGAAGTTATGGTATGTTATGTTCAGCGGATATCTGAAATTCCGTTTGACTAGTTATAACATAATCATTGAATGTTGTCCTGATTACCGGACAGACAATAGTTTTATCGATATCGGAAAATATCGTGTTAAGAGATATCGGATATCGTATCGATAAAATCAAGCCGATAATATCGATATTATCGATAATATCGATATTTGCACAGCCCTAGTATCTGCCATCATTTGAGATCGAACTCACGATCTCTGCATCCACAAGTCTCGACCCTGTCCTTGCTGCCACCATAGTAAATATCAAAGGCAAAGACAAAACACAGTTTTCTTCTACATCGAAGACGGCCCTTATAATATTTTATAACCACGCTTACACCACCTCAACGGGGTGTAAAAGTGCGTGAAACGTCAAGCGCAATGTTTACATCTAACATGCTGAGTAGATGCACGACGTATTATATTATTATACAGCTTTCTGCTGTATATGCGCTGTGTAACAAATGCTCTTTATTTATATATTAGGCAGCATAACAAAACATATTGTATATAAGCAGCTGGATTAATTATGGAAACTTTTATTACACAACATTAGGTAGATACTGTTTACGGTGTTGAGTTACCGTTTTGTTTCATATTACGGACATTTAAGGCCTCAATGAAGTTTAACTCATCAGAAGGCATATGAAATAAATCATTTTGTATGATTCCTTAAGGTCATGGAGCCTTCAAACCGCTTAACTTTCGAATGGTGCGTGAATATTTTGTTTCCGCAACTTGAATAATTTAAAATAGATATAAATATGAGGAGTTTTCATGATTTTTATTCAGGACGCTTCCTCGCTTTTGCCTCATATTCTGGACACTTTGATTCGAATTCTGGACTGCTCATGAAATCATAAATAGAAAAAACAAATCATCAATTGAAATCGTCAAACCACTCAAGAAACGTTTAAGGTAGTTGAGCATTCTAAATTTGCATAGATATTTATGAAAAACGGTTATTAAAACGAGCCTTGAAAGTGAGAATTTTTGAGCGGCTAAAATTGTAACATTTCGTGTGAAATGTTTCCCATACAAAGTAGAGTGTCCGAAATTTGAAGCTGTCCGTTATATTAATCAAAACGGTATAGCTTTGTAAAAGCAGCAAAAGCGATAAAAGACGAAATATAGACAGCTAAGGCTTGTAGCTGCAAAACGTTTGCGTTACAGCTCTAACAGCTCTAACGCTAACCGTTCTATTTTTGTCAGTTTTCATTTTTTGCAGCGTTGCTACTTCAATTCAACTGTTATACAGCATAAAGCAAATAATCTTGGCGTATAGCGTTAAAATTGTTAGTTGAGAAGCCTTATTAAAACAAATTCGACCGATAATTCCTTCACTTTAAGGGATAGAGAACTGCTATTTTCAGCAAAAACACGCGTTTCAAGATATTTAACAACTTTGTAAAATACATGAAAAATGTTTAAATCTTAGTAAAAAGTTATAAACAAAAATGATTTTCATCGAGTTTTTTCATACAATTTTGGTCCAATTCGGACCCTGTTCTAATTCGGACCATCAAGCATTTCTCAATACTGGCGCTACTGTAAAGACCGTGTATACCATGTTTCTACTCAACGTCTGACTAGAATCTAATACAATACATTTGACGCCTTTCAGTTAATTCGTTTGATTTTTATGTTAGCTTTTTGTTTTGAAGTGCTCTAGTGTGCTATCGGTTAGCAATATTTCTAAGCTTCTGTAATTGACAATGATTCTCCAATCTCTCTGTGTTATTTTTAATCGAATCCCCCAAGCCTAAGCTTTCATCTAACCATATGGTTTTGATATGTCTATGCACTGTCTGTGCTCAACTAGTTTGAAAATCTTAAAATGTGTGTTGGTCCAATCCGGACCTTTTGATATGGTTCAATACGGACCTCATGATTTACAACGAGCAGTCAGTCTATTTCATAAGCTCCACCCCGTGAAAGTCTTCTCGACTTGCTAGAAAATCACACAAGTTGTGATATTGATGGATGGTGCCTTTGAATCTGTTGTGATCAAGAAAAAGTCTTTGAAAAAACCTAAGAAATACGATAAACCACAAAAAAAAGAAATCAGTAAACCAGCTACTTGAAAAGCATCTCCATTAATACCACAGCTTATTTTAGATACAGCCTCCCAAATTTGTTTGACAATACGATACAAAAAACGTTTACGAGTGCTGAGAACAATACTTATACAATAAAAACTTTCCCTTACCCGATATAATGTGCTATTTATTTTATTTAGTTGGTATTACATTAATTTGATAAAACCTCGTTAACGATGTTACGCCAATTTACTCGGTCCATGGATGTGTCTCTCCAACATCGATTTTGGCCCACGTTCTCCAGTTCTTGTTGCACCTGATCAAGCCACCTCGCTCGCTGTGCTCCTCACCTTCTTGTGCCAACCGGATTCGACGCGAACACCATCTTTGCAGGATTGTTGTCCGGTAGTCTTGCAACATGCCCTGCCCAGCGCACCCTTCCGACTTTCGCAACCTTCTGGATACTGGGTTCGCCGAAGAGCCTAGCGAGCTCGTGGTTCATTCTCCGCCGCCACACACCGTTTTCCTGTACTCCGCCAAAGATCGTCCTAAGCACCCTTCGTTCGAACACTCCAAGTGCTTGCAGGTCCTCTTCCAGCATGGTCCATGCTTCATGTCCATAGAGGACCACCGGTCTTATAAGCGTTTTGTACATGGTACATTTGGTGCGAGGGTGAATCTTTCTCGACCGCAGCTTCTTCTGGAGCCCATAGTAGGCGCGACTTCCACTGATGATGCGTCTCCGTATTTCACGACTAACGTTGTTATCAGCCGTTAACAAGGATCCGAGGTAGACGAACTCATCAACCACCTCAAAAATATCCCCGTCTATCGTAACACTGCTTCCCAGGCGGGCTCTGTCGCGCTCGATTCCGCCTATCAGCATGTATTTTGTTTTTAACGCATTCACCATCAGGCCGACTTTTGTCGCTTCACGTTTCAGGCGGGTGTACAGATCTGCCACCGTTCCAAATGTTCTGCCGACAATATCCATATCATCCGCGAAGCAATCAAATTGGCTGGATCTTGTGAAAATCGTACCTTGGTTATTGAACCCGGCTCTCCGCATGACACCTTCTAGCGCGATGTTGAACAGCAGGCACGAAAGTCCATCACCCTGTCGAAGTCCCCGGCGGGATTCCAACGAACTGGAATGTTCACCCGAAATCTTCACGCTATTCTGCACACCGTCCATCGTTGCTCTTATTAGTCTTGTGAGCTTCCCGGGAAAGCTGTACTCGTCCATTATTTTCCATAGCTCTTTGCGGTCGATGCTATCATAAGCCGCTTTGAAATCGATGAACAAGTGATGCGTTGGGACTTGGTATTCACGGCATTTCTGGAGGATTTGCCGTACAGTGAAGATTTGGTCCGTTGTCGAGCGGCCGTTGATGAAACCAGCTTGATAACTTCCCACAAACTCATTTGTTATTGGTGATCGACGACGGAAGATAATCTGGGATAGCACTTTGTAGGCGGCATTCAGGATAGTGATCGCACGATAGTTTTCACATTCCAGTTTGTCGCCCTTCTTGTAGATGGGGCATATGACCCCTTGCTTCCACTCCTCCGGCAGCTGTTCCGTTTCCCAGATTCTGACAATCAGCCGGTGCAGACAGGCTGCCAACCTCTCCGGGCCCATTTTGATGAGTTCAGCTCCAATACCATCCTAACCAGCGGCCTTGTTATTCTTGAGCTGGTTGATGGCATCCTTAACTTCCCTCAATGTGGGGGCAGGTTGGTTTCCTTCATCCGCCGTGCTGACGTAGTCACTTCCTCCGCTGTCGTGACCCTCGGCGCCTGTGTTCTCCGTGCCATTCAGGTGTTCATCGTAGTGCTGCCTCCACCTTTCAATCACCTCACGTCCGTCCGTCAAGATGCTTCCGTCCTTATCCCTACACATTTTGGCTCGCGGCACGAAGCCTTTTCGGGATGCGTTAAGCTTCTCGTAGAACTTTCGCGTTTCTTGTGAACGATGCAGCTGTTCCATTTCTTCACATTCCGTTTCTTCCAGGCGGCGCTTTTTGTCCCGGAATAGGCAGTTTTGCTGCTTTCGTTTTCTTTTATATCGCTCCACGTTTTGTCGCGTTCCTTGCTGCAGCATTGCAGCCCGCGCTGCATCCTTCTCCTCCAAAACCTGCCTGCATTCATCGTCGAACCAATCGTCACATGTCCTCCTTTCCACGTACCCGACGATGCTCTCGGCTGCGTTGTTGATGGCTGCTTTTAGGTTGCTCCAGCAGTCCTCAAGAGGGGCTTCGTCAAGCTCGCCCTCTTCCGGCAACGCTACTTCGAGATGCTGCGCGTATGCGGCAGCGACGTTCGATTTGCAGTTCCACGTACCGATTTTCCAATCGCAAGTCCATTTTCGTCGCTGTGGTCTTTGCCGATTGTTCCGGTCCGTATTCTCTCGTTGACGTTCCTGTGCTGGTGTATTTTTACGGCTGGCTTGCAGGGCCTGACACCAACCCCCTAGATTTCCGGAGGACCATTCCCCCTATATGTTCGGAGGGCCATAGTGCGCAGTTTAGCTTAGAGTCCTTCTCTGGCACTCGGACGATGATCAGCCGCCCCTGACATGGGGAACAGACGCTGTTGTGAGCCGCTCCTAACATGTAGTACAGACGCTCAAGGTTTGCAGAAGCAAACCCCCCCCCCCTTCCCTGTCAGCATACGACCAAAGTTCCCACCGGGGGTTGGTTACCCGATCTTCCCCAAGGTTACTCGTACCCCGGCCAGTACCACGAGGAGGTAGGGATAGGAGTTGCTGGGCAAGAGGCTAAGGACCACACAATGGGGTCTATTTTATTCCTGTAGGTACGCGAGGTACCAATGGTACGCCATGCCCAGCCATTTACCGTGCCCGATATAATGTGCTCTGAACTTTAAAATTCAAAGTTTGGATTCATTTTATAATCACTTCAATATAGCGTTCTTTGAACCTAAACTGTACGCCGATACTTCTCCAACTTGATGTGCCGAGACTCGATGCTGTCTCTTTCAGTTTCCCAAACAAGTTCACCTTTTTAACCCGATATTATCATGCCATGATTCAATATGTTAAAATTTTACTATATTCTTAGCAAAATTGAAGGCTATTTTCCAATGTATTTTGTCAAAATAACAAAAAGCTCCAAAATTAAAAAAATAATGCGTTCTTTATCTCGGTATCTCCCATACACGATGGTCAATTTAAAATAGAGATAGGGAAAGCTCAATTTTGAACCAGTATAATTTTTCACACGTGTTTTTGTTACATTAAATTCACATTTTGCTTGAGTTAGTTCTAACTCGAACTAAATTGAAATTTTTCACGCATCGAGTTATTTTTTTATGCTTGCGCTTATAGAAGAAGTTCAACCAGATTTAATACCAAACAAATCGGAGTTATATTTTATAATTACCATAGCAAAAAACGATAGAATATAGGGTGGTCCGAATTAGAACATGGAGGGTTGGAGAATTTTGTTCAAACGTGTCTAGTCATGTCTTGGTAGGAGATATCACAAAACTCTCTGAGAGAAAAGTGCACGCGCCAAATCAGGCTTTCAAGAAAACATAAAACTTTTCATGACGTCCATCGTGCTGAAAAGATATGACCAAAAAACTGTTACTAGGTCCGAATTCGACCATGCTCCCCTACATTCTGTTAAAAAAAATCGTTAGTCTTTTACAAGATTTTTTTAAATTTTTTATGTCTTCTAAAAGTTGTTGGATATTTAAAACGCGTGGTTTTGCTGAACATTGCACCTCTCTCAATCTCATAAAGTAAAGGAATTATTGCTCGAATTCATTAATAAGGCTTATTTGTTTGATAGTTAAAACCCACGAAAAAACGCATGTAGACAAAAAAATGTGATCAAATACCGAGAGGAAAGATCGTACTTTCATGATTTGTAAGAGTTGTCTGCGCCATTTTGTGCCGAAGGCAGTTAAAGGGGACTAAACTACCCCTTGAGAAAACAGTTATTCATAAATAACTTTGGTTCTTCAAAAGATATCGTGAAAAGCACGGTATTTTATTCACAAATAACTTTGTAGAAAACGCGAAAAATTTTAAAAAATCTTGGAAAAAAATTATAATAAAAAATATGACTTTAAGGGGCCATTCACAAACAGCGACATATATCTCAAAAAGTATAAGAGATAGAAAAATCGTTTCTTCGGCAAAGTTGTTTCAAATTGCCAATTCTTCAACTTTGTCGAAGACAACATATCTCTATATGAATTTTATGAAAAAATAGTTTTTCTATCTCACTGCTAGATGCGCTTTAGTTTACCAAGAAACTTCTCCGAACAAACTATATCGCTAATATCAACGGTTTGGGCGCTATTCAAAAAGTGCATGAAATCGCCAAATAAAACAGTACGATGGGGCTTCAAATGATTTTTTTGGGACCTCTTGTACAGTTGCTGGTGACGGCTTGAATAACATGATTTATTTTTTGCACAGAATTAAACATAAATCCTCTCACAAGCTTCGTTTCAGTTTAAACTTGCGATACAGTCAGAACAGAGCTTGTTTCTAAATTTCTCAAGAGTTTTACAAGCACTACTGCGCACCAGGGTGGCGCGGGGAAGTACTGACTTATACTTTCAAAAGGGCGTAACTTCGAACGGACCCTACGATTTTTTATATCTTGTCCAGACATGCAGCTTAGCCTTCTTCTCTCTTCTTTTTGACATTTAGTCACCACTGTGATAGAGCCTGCTTCTTATCATCTTCGACTTCTAGGCATTACATCCCCAAAGCCTGCTTTTATGTTATTGTTCTTATGAGCACTTCCACAGTTATCAACTGAGAGATTTCTCTGCCAAAGTTGGCATTTTCACATTCGTATATCGTACGGTTGGCACCAAGGTATTTATATGAAGGTATAACAATCTAAGCAGTCAGTGGATGCAGAGAGGAAGTGGAAGTGGAGGGAAAAAAATAACTGCTGGACAGTTAGCGAGCTGGCGAGTTTGTTGATGCAATGTTCCTTCCCCACGGTTGCTATTGTTTCCTTAGTGACATGATTGTTTATTATTGCATTTTTTTTTAATTTCTGTTCTTCGAGTGATAGCTCAACTACAGGTACGAAATAGTTGCTTTCTTTGTATTAGATTCAAACATAATTTCAGTTGTTTCATTTCAGGATGACGTTGTATTCTCTGCAATGCATAAATGCATATTAGAAATCACACCCTTAATGGAATTTTATTTTCGGTTGTGTAAACAGGATATTGTGTGATGTGACCGAGTACCATCGTGGAACATGAAACTAGGAAGTTTAAATTCATGGTTTGCAATTAAGGAATGTTCTGCACTACGCGTAAAACCGAAAAGGAAAAGAAGAATGAACCACATGAAGCAACTTTTCAAATCATAATATAAGCTGCAACAGTGATATTTTAAAGAATAAACGCTAAAGGATTCGATTTGTTGTTTTACTGAACAATGGCATGTTTCTTGAGCGATACGAAGAGCTGCGTTGTACAGTGCCAATCCATAAATTTCGAAAGTTGATTTCGTTATCCCTGATCGGTCGTTTGACCGAATACTGCTAGGGTGTATTTTTTAAATCAGAAGTTCACAACTACCACTCAGTAGTAATTTCGTGGAGTTGTACTCCTTGATTTTATCATCCTCGAAAATGAGATTCTAATGCTGCATAATATAGCACGTTATAGATTCTAAGTAATTATTTCCAACTATCAAAACTATAAATTTTCACTTTCGGTTATTGAATGATATTTAAGTGCGCTTACGAAACATATAAGAATGAGGGGAAACAGTTGCTAGGATCTCAAGGCTTGCTAACCTATTGAAGCAACACAAACTCGCCAGCTGTCAAATCCGTTTCCAATATGGCGGATTGTACTAATTGACACATTGAACTACCTCCCTTATAAATACCTTGGTTGGCACGATCATATTTTATGCCCAGGAAAGTCAAGGAAATTTCCTTAACGAAAAGATCCTGAACCTACCGGAAATCGAACTCAAACACCTTCAGCATGACTTTGGACTGTACTGTAGACTCAAAATGCCCAGCCCGCTCTTATAAAATGACTGGTGAACATAGACTTTGACTACGAATTTGTTTCTGACAACAACGGTCTGCGGAGCACCGTGACTTCTCGTCTGGTGGAGAAATGGCCCCCAATGATGGACCAAAACAAAGAGAAAGAATTCACGTTTACCTCCGTGAAGAGAAAGAGAGCAAATAAACAATCTTATATATTCGATGAAATTTCGAGCCTAACAGTCCACGGTGAACAGTTGAACGGAGACAAGCTTCCGACCGGTTGCAAAGCGATCTGCGTGCTCGAATCAAACTCGGTGAACTAGTCAGACGCGGTTTGTGGGTCAGTTTAGTCGATGCGCGACAAAGAGTGAAAGTGCAAAAAATATAAGCAAACATGAAGTCACTTGTTGCGTCCGGAGTTGCGTTGTTAATGCTTGCGTCGTCGATAGTCCCAGGCGTGAGTGATAACCCCCCCTTTTTACTAGACTAGACTACTTTGTAGTGCTCGAAGCGCCCCAAGTTTGACGCGCGCGTGTTGCTCAAGCCGAGTAATTAATTCACACGCGCCCCGGAGCCTACATTGGATTCTAGCTCGTAGACTTGGGTTAAGTGCTTCCTGTTCTAATTAATAATCATCGTGTTCGGTTTTCCAGTGCGCGCAAGATTTCAAAGGCGCCATCGATGAGTGCACGAAGGAGTTCGAAATGGATATGGATGTGGTCGTTTCGCTCAAGTACGGCGATTTCAGCGAACGTGATCCCCTGATAGAGGTACCAGAACCCAGTTTCCTATTTTTCGAAATATATAATCACTTGATTGATCGAATCAAGCGTTGACCTTAGCAGTGAGCAGAGCGTTGAATTGTAAATTATCAAGCGGGGTGATTAATTCGGCGTGGGTGGAAAAGTTTCGTGAAATGCGTATATATGAGCTGCGAATAGAGGAACAAGAAAACATTGGTATCAGCGAAACGCATTCGTTAAATTGCCTGGAAAATAGACAATCTGTGCTAGCATTTCGTTTAAGTCAGAAATAACTAGGACCTGAAGTTTGTAGTGGATGCCATCAGAGATCAGTATAATAAGAATGTGTCAGAATGGAACTCTTAACTAATATCAAATGAATTTACAGCAGATCAAATTACAAGTAAGGTACCGTGGGGTAAGTGGATACAGAAAAATCAATAGTTAACTCCATTGTTATGTACAGCTAACGTGAATAATGTAACTCAAACTTTTTTCTGTGGATAACAAATAAGGGACTATTATACTTCAAATAGTCATTTATTTCGCTTTTTCTGATTGTATGTATTGAGTATGGAAGACTTAAAAATTTGCGCCAAATGATCCACTTGCCCCACCATGGTGGGGTAAGTGGATCACCATTAAAAAAAATCTGTTCTCGAAACAAATGTAGTGTGATTATGTTTAATAAGAATGATATTACCCTCGTTCTTGTTATTAGTGCTAGTAATGTTACTTTACTATACTTTAAAATTGAAAAGTATCTTTATTTAGTCAAGATATAATAAAAAATATGTATGTATTAGTTCATACTAAATTGAACAAAAAAAAAACATTGTAACTAGAAAAATTTGGAGAAAAATCATCCATTTATACGCATAAGTTATACAGAAGTATTGTAGGATTATTCCTAACGATATTTTCGAAAAACAGTCTTGGTTTAAAATATTAGTTACATTTACATTTGAATACCGAACTGAAATCCTTCCATTTTATTTATGAATATATGTGTATCATCTGTCTAGAACAATTTATATGGTCAAATAAGGTACGATACTATGCTTTCGATTGGAAAATTATTATATTTTACTCTTTTATAACTAAGCTTAGATAAACCACGAAAAGTTTCGTGTAAATTTTGAAATTATTATTCTTTTTATATTTTTTTTATACCAGAAAGTTTAAAAAAGCTTTTAGGTGGATTAATTCAAATTTTCTATGGTCAATTTGACAAATTCAAGCTGGGAACGGAACAAAATAAAGGAAAACAACATTGTCGGATATTAAGGCTTATTCAAGTTCACGTAAGCAGTCTGCTAATAGATGATAATTATTCTTGATCCACTTACCCCACCCCATTAAAAAGTAGGGGTAAGTGTACCATGTCCAATATATTTGTATTTATTTACATAAATTACATATTTTTCATTGTGAATCATTCAAAAGAATATAACCTAAAAAGAAGCAATGGTGCGAAAACTTTCAACATATTCAAGTATTTATGCTTTATATTGACAAATGATCCACTTACCCCACTGATACACTTCCCCCACTGTACCTTAATTTGAAGATCATTTAGAATTAGATAGTTTCTCAGGTAGATTACCATCGTGATTGCAATATAAATCAAAAATTGGTCAATTGGCAGAGAAAGCTCTCAGTTAATAACTGTGGAAGCGCTCTTAGATCACTAAGGTGTAAAGTACGCTTTGTTCTAGTTCGGGTGTACCTCTAGAAAAAAGGAGAAGAACAAATATGTTTTTTCATTAACCTTCAGCTGGTGGAGAAATAAAAATCTATTAGTATGCCGCTTTTAGAAATGTTCAAGCACAGTACCATTATGAGCTATAAAAAGCTATGAAATACTTATTTTGTTGATGTTTAATTTAATTTAACTATGATTAATTTAAATTTTTTAAAGACAGTTTTCTCAACATGCATTTAGTGTATTGCAATACAGATTTCGTCAACAATTATTCCGTTACTATCAACACACAAAAATTGATTTTTTTTTTCATTTTCAAAATGTATAGCATTTAAACTGAATACTTATGTTGAAGCAATTTAAACGTTTTTCAATAGCCTCAGAGTTGAATTTTCAACATTATGTTAATGTTGAGCACCTACGATACATGGTAGGTATCAAGCCAAATACAATTCAATATGGTTTGACTCCTTTTTATCCACTAATCAATTGTAGTTTTCAAACTTAGCATGGTCGGTTAGACAAGATTGACCCATCCTTCAACAATCGAGAGTTGCTTTGGCCACGCTCTAGCAACAACTGGAATTTGTGATTAGTCGAATACATACTTAAGAGAGTTGCAGAAAGCTCTCCTTTTTCTTACATAAGATGACATCAAAGAATTTTCTATGTAAATTTGATCGTTACAAATATTAATTAGGTAAGACAATTTTTGGCGGTTTTTCGTCGCCCCTCATCCTACGGTTTTTTTATATGAAAAAAAAAATGTATGGCACGTGAGATATCTCATACACCCTCCTCCCTCAATAATCCCTTACGTGATTAATAGACGATCCCATATATGTCCAATTCTTTTTTATTGGGCATGCACTTGGGAATGAACTCAAGAATGTTTGGGCAATGGCAAGAGACATGATTTGTTTTTGATAAGACTGTCGATCCCGTCATATTTCGGAGACTATCTTCTATCTTCTCAACTTGATAGCATTGCACAAAGTATATGAAACAGCCATTGATTAGATACTGTTCCAAGGGGTAGGGGAGGAGGTTTAGCAAAACTAGGCAATCTATAGAAAATTTAGGAATCTCATCTCCGTATAATAAGTTTGCATCGAGGAATAGGGTAAAGGGCTGAAATGGCTGACAATTTGAGAAACTGTTGGTACTGGGCGTACCCACGTCACGCACGTTGCCATCCAAAATTTACTGATTATTGATCTTTGAGCAGACTTGAAGCACTTCCCCACATGGAGAATGAAAGGTTAATTAGGAGTCTTATGGCTAAGTAGCCCATCATTCGTTTTGGCACCCATGTTGATTTTGCAGCTTGCAGTTTCAAAGTGATAAAACTCAGTCATCTTAAGTAATATTGATTCAGGAAAGTATCACTACTTGCGCTTACATGCAGAAAGTATGCTGATATTTTTTCAGCTATGTCAGTATCAGTGTTGATAGACTCACACTCAAATCTCAATCGATAAGCTCTCCCGCGAAAGCAAACTCATTTGAGATCTGTTTCGTAAATCATACGCCTAATATTTTTATGCAAAATCACTCAATCACACTCAATCCCACTCAAATGATTCTGTCATAAAACCCGTCATAAACTGCTGAAAACTGAATGTTGTTGTTAACGTTAGAAAGGATTATTATAATTCTACCACATTAACAAGAAATCATGGCTTTGTGCTAGAAAACAGTTAAAATACCAGGCAATGAATCAAACAGATGAGCCAACTCATCCATGATTTTTTGACTGCTGAGTTGCGTGGTTGACAACTCACGCATGAAAAATATCAGGAATGAGTTATGAGAATTTGAGTGTTTCACAACACTGGTCAGTACAAAACCGAATGATTTTCTTTAATTCGCAATTGTGAGACGAATTAGCCACAATCATCGCTACCCAATACAAATTTCGATGACGGCCTACTTCGCCTTATACCAACAGTCTTACGCTTATTTATAAAACTTTACAAAAGAGTTTCTTACCAAAAAGTTCTAATTTGGTGATGCTTGTTCTAAAGTTTGTACACTTTTGTGTTTTTGATAAACTTCTATATAAATACAAATGGAATGGTGTTTGTACTGGAAAAACAACTGAAAACTAATCTGTCGTTTTGTATGAGAAATTGCATGGAACTGTTCTAGACTGACAATTGGTGCATCCCTGTCAAAGTTGGTAGAACAGTACTTTTCAAAAGCATCCAAAAGTTACTTTTTAACCTTTCTAATGCATTAAGAAAAAGTTTCACATTATGCATTAAAGGTCAAAAATAACCCATGACTTTGAAATGCTCTTTAAAAACTAGCTTTGAACCGATTTTCGTTATTTTAGGCTTATATGAAAGACATGGAACCCTAGAATGGACCTTCGGACATATTTTGGAATATGGCCATTCTGGGCACAAGGGCACAAAGTTATCTGGAACCTGTTTCAAAAGAAACAGGCACATATCATTTCCAGCAGTTCATGTTTTATGGTTTCTGCTGTTCGATGGTTCAAATTTCATGGATTTTCATTCCGATTTACAAGGGCATCAAGAGGACCAAAAACTAGATTTGGCCGGATTTGGTCAGAGTATTCTGGAATCGGTTCCGATAGGGTGTCATGTGGACATTTTGAGACCATCATATAGTTCCATCAGGCGACAGCTCCAGAGTCATGATTTTTCAACCAGGTTTTAATAGACACCCTGTCAAAATTCAAACATGAAATTCTTCTTCTTGTGTCTGGTTTTAGGAAAATTAGGAAAATCTCTATTTGAATTCCATCTGGAGGATCTCTTCATGGATTCCACCAGAAATATCGTCATGGGTTTCTTCAAGGATTGTTCCAGGGATTTTTCCAGGGCTTATTTTCCAAGGATTTCTCTACTGATTACTACTAGTAAAATTTCTATAGTAATTCTCTCTGTGTCTATAGAAATCAAAAGTTGACTCGATTCAATGTCAGACGTTTCAATGTAACGTGTGTCAAGTAAATCGAAACTTCGGACATTAAAACGAATCAGCTTTTGATTTCTATAGACTGCAACGCAAATAACCGATCACTGCTCTTCAGAAATTTAATCAGGAAAATATTTTTTTTTGCTTTGCAGCATAAGTTTGAAATGAATGGAGCACAATTGGATTTATATTGAAAGTGGATAAAAATACTCTACTGTTATAAGATTGATCTGTTTTACTATTCATATTTTTATATTCAACTACAGTATTCATCGGATTTTGTCAGTCACTGAGACTTTGTTGTTGCCACAATTTTTTTTTTCATTTTTCATATTTTTTTATACCTTTTCAAGTTACTTAATATAAATGTGCACAACATGAGGCAGAAAGAGCAGAATTGTTTACTTTTTTAAGGAAAGCTTTAAAAAAGGGGCTGACAAAATCGGGTCATCTATATAATGATTCATAGAATATTTCATTTTGAGATTTCTTTAACAATACTCTGAGAGTTGCAAAGTTCGTTGTTTATCTGCATATGCTTGAAGTGAAATTTCTCATGATATCTGAAGTTCAGACTTTCTTCTGATATTCTGAAAATTCAGAGTTTGAACAATTATATTCGTAAATTATTGATGGTTGCAGTGGAATTCAATACTTTCCCTGAGATAAAATTGTCAAAAATTTCAATGATTTGGAGAAAATTGTTCTTTATGTTGAGCCCGTCTTTCTCATGTTTGGCTTATTTTAGAAGAATGGATAATAAATGCATCGATGTTGAGAAAATTAATAACTTTGACCATAAAAAAAATTTTAATCATACGTCAATGGTGGGTCGTGAAAAATATGCTGAATGGCTATGTGTGTCGTGCATCTAAAAAAGTTTGGGGACCTATGCTCTTTAAAATGTTTCAAGGATAAGCTGGTAGAGAATCGACTGTATATTTATTTGAAATTTGCTTTTTGTCTACGCAGTTATAATGTTTATTATTGTAAAAGCCTTTGACAACGAAAAAGGCCGTGTAGTCAATAAGAAAATTGTATGTACCTGAGATTTCTTTTGGAGTTCCTTCAGAGGTTTCCTCGGGAACTCCTCCAAGGGCTCCTGCAAGCAGTTCTCCAGGGATTCTTCCAGGAATTTAACCTGGGATTCCTCTAGGGATTTCTCTAGTTTTATTTCCTAGAGATACCTCCAGGTATTTATTCAAAAATTCCGCCAGAAATTTATCCAGGGATTTATCAAAAAATTTCCTAGATACATCTTTTGAAGGAAACCCTGGAGGAATGCTTATACTGTTTGATCAATAGAAATTTCTAGGGGAATTCTTGGAGGAATCCCCGGAGGATTTTATGGATACCCAGAACGCATTTCTGGAAAAAAAAAACGTGAGGAATCCTTGGAGTATAACCTGACAAAAACCTTAGAATAATGCATGTGGCGATTTTCCTCAAGGATTTGCTGAAGAAAACTCGCAAGAAATCCCTGTAGGAATTCATGAAGTTATTTCTTATCGAATCACTAGATGAATTTATGGTACAATCCCCAGAAGGACTCCTGGAGGAAATATCAGTCATAATTCTTCGAAGAATCTCGAGAAAAAGTATTGAAGAAATTCTGGAGTGATATCTGAAATAATCCTTGAATAAATCAAAAATTTCTGCAATAATTCCTGAAAAAGTGCCTTGAGAAATCCTTGGAATAATCCCAGTATAGTTTACTAGAAGAATTTATGGAGGCTTTCCGGCAGAAGCCATGGCCACCGGGACCCACATTTTAGAGGCCCTCATGAATCTTGACACAAATATTTTTAGTTAATCTTTCACGAATACTTTGAATCAATGCAATAGTACATACTTTTCGGAAACGCATCATATGATTTGAAAATTTCAGTTGGAATAATATGCAAAATTTTTGGAAATAAACTCTAATATGTTAAATTACGAAAAACAAGAAGATCAAGAAAGATAAAAATTGATTTGGATAAACAAGTGGAGTGCCATCCTTTTGCTTAATTTCTCAACGATTTTCTAACATGATTTTTCCAACTGCAATGAAAGCTTTCTCAACGAAGTTTAAGACTACGTTCGAAAGCAATTTATATATCTACAGATCAAGTAGGGAAAGTGTACCAGTTATGGCCATAGTGGTTCCCTATTTGGACATATGTGAAATTTTGATGACTTTCACATTTTAAATCTCTTTGAATGTTTTAACATCAAGCTATATCTAAAATCTAACTACTACAACACACACAAAATTTATTATTATTATTATTATTATTTATTTTTAATCAAAAATTTTGAAAGAGGGAAAAACCCCTTTGAGTGATTTCTTTTTGGAAACCTTTCTCAAAGAGGCACAAAACCTCTTTATCTTTTCACGAAACGTTATAAACTAAAGGCTCACACGGTAACGAACCATAACAGAGCCATTATCTTGAAAGGGACGTCAATTAGGTATGGAATAAGGGCATCAATTCAGTCGAATAAAAACCAGTAGGGGAACGAACCACAACCTCATTGATATCTGAAAATAAATTGAAAAGAAAAAAGCAACAACGAAGTATCAAACAAAATATGAGATTTCATTCAAGAAATGGAACAATAATTTTAAAATTGGATAGCATTTTGCACCTAGTATGTCACGCACAGACACAAGAATTGAGAGACCAACATTAGTTATGCTGTTCAACAATTTGTTTCTTGGAAAAATATATTTGTTGCAAAGAAATACTATATGATCAATGTCTTCATAGGATTTTCCACAGTCGCACAAATTGGAATCTGTAATGTTGATACGATACAAATGGCTGTTGCAAGTGTAATGATTTGACATTAACCTCGAAAATGAGCAAATAAAATTTCTACTAACTGACATATTATTAAACCATGGAAAGTGACTTACTTTAGGACAAATCGAATGACACCAACGCCCTTTATCACCAGAGTTCCAACAATTTTGCCAATTGGAAAGAGATATTTTTTTAAATTTTGAATAATATTCAGAAGGCGAAATATCACGATTGAAAATTACGCCACGATGCACACCTAATTTAGCTAAAGAATCAGCCTGTTCATTTCCATAAATATTACAATGAGCTGGGACCCATACAAATTTTATGACGAATCCTTGAGAGTTAAGATCAAATAGTATTTTTTTAATCATAAAAATGATATGATGAGTTTTAAAATTAAAATTGATTGTATTCAATGCATGAAGACAACTCAAACTGTCAGAACAAACAATATATATATTTGGAGTTTAATCTTTGATCAAGATGCATGCAAAATATAAGGCAATCAGCTCTGCTATGAAAATAGAACAGGGAGATTGTAATTTTAAAAAATGAGCTGAAAATAAATTGTACACACCGAAGCCAGCATTATCATGAATCAAAGAACCATCTGTATAATAAAATTGTGCAGGAGTGATTCCATTAAATTTCCGCTCGAATAAAAATTTAGAAATATTAGAATGTTGAATTTTTGGAACTTGTTTCAATTCATAAAATAGAGACAAGTCAATTAATGGTTGATAAGTATGAATGCTGATATTAGAATTATAAAATGCATTCCAAGGAATTGAAACAATATTTTCAACAGAACAATGATTAAAGGAGTCTAATATTTTGCTCGTGGGATTAATTTCAAATAAAGAGCTTAAAATATTAATAATCGGATGATTGTTAGAAAAACAATTCATCGTAAATTTACAGTACAATTCTTGAAAACGAATTTTAAGTGGAATAACACCTGCCAAAACTTCAATTGATTGAGTATGAGTTGAATTCATAAGTTTTAAACAAATTCTCAAGCAACGAAATTGTATCTTTTCAAGTTTGACAAAATATGTTTGTGCAGCACTACCAAATGTAAAACAACCATATTCCATAACTGAACGAATAGTAGTTTTGTTAAGTGTTATTAAATCAGAAGGATTGGCTCCCCACCAAGTACCGTAATTTCGGGTGAAATTGATCACTTTTTACGGTTTTTCTTGTCTGATTCCTATAATGTTGACAATGCCAAACAACTGAATGCAGGAAAACAAGTATGAAGGTGAGCCTCATTGACTCAAGTACCGAAATTTTCTAACAAATGGTATTTTAGTGCTAAAAAACATGTCTAAAATAAAAAATCGGGAGATCTCATTTCGGGGTGAAATTGATCACTTATCAATGCCATTATTGTGAGTTTTCAAAACAACTTTACATAATAAATTTAAGCTCCCTGAATCCGAAAATGCTTGCCAAATTCTTAACAATACAATATTTATAGAAATAATGAATGTTTAAATTTCAAGAATAACGCAGAAAACGCCTAAATGTATGCAATTTCCTAAGGAATTTCCTGATATATAACAGAAATTCAATTATTTCAACCAAATCAACAAATTGGTACGAGTTTTGGTTATGAAATCTAGTTTGGGAATATATCTTAAGTATCCTTACAAACTTTCAGGATTATACCATGTCCAAATCCTTGTCTAGAACTAGAAGTTTATTGATGTTTGTCAACACTGCACCGTACAAGATTTTGAAATTTTACATTATTTTCACAGAAATAAACATTTTTGAACGCAAAAAACTTCACAACACACAATTTGGACATACTAACGACAAACAACGTTTATTCACTGTAGGTTACATTGATATTTGTGTTCCATTAGGAAGAAATAAAATCGAGTGACACAGTGATCAATTTCACCCTACTGATCAATTTCACCCGAATTCACGGTACCAGTGATTGTTCGAAGAAAATTTATTCGTTTTGCACAAACTTTTTGAATATATTTGATGTGAGTGTTCCAATTCAATTTAGAATCAAACCATATACCAAGATATTTGTAAATATCAACTTCTTCAATTTCAAGTCCATTTAGATATAAATTTATATTTGTGGAAGAATATTTTCGTGTAAAAACAATATATTAGCACACTACACTAGCCAGCAACTGCGCTGGCTGAGGTTTCTATTGTGTGGGCTTCCAATGGGTCGCGACGTTTCTCAACGACCGGTTACGGAACATGAGTCCGTTGCTCGATAAATACTTGTTTTAATTATGAATCGTGGTTTACGGCCAACCAGCCGAGTGGAAGTTTAACACACTACCGAAAAGCTAAACATTACATATAATTTGCAATTGGATTAGATGGACAAATTGATGTGAAGATTGCGAAAAAGTTACACGTCTTCTCAGTGAGAATCGAACTCACGACTCCCCGATCTCTAGTTGGGGCGCGTTAACCACTACGCCATGAGAGGACTCATGAACGCAGAAGTTAACCTGAATTCGATTTCAGCTCAATAATCACGTGGTCCTCTTTCGCAAAGTGCACCTCTTTCGGAAGAAATTAGATGCCCATCCAAACACAACGCCTTTCTATATATATCCAATGCCTAGCCCGAGAGCGCATTGTTTTTTAGATATAGGAATAGCACACTACACTAGCCAGCAACTGCGCTAGTGTAGTGTGCTATTCCTATATCTAAAAAACAATGCGCTCTCGGGCTAGGCATTGGATATATATAGAAAGCGTTGTGTTTGGATGGGCATCTAATTCTTCCGAAAGAGGTGCACTTTGCGAAAGAGGACCACGTGATTATTGAGCTGAAATCGAATTCAGGTTAACTTCTGCGTTCATGAGTCCTCTCATGGCGTAGTGGTTAACGCGCCCCAACTAGAGATCGGGGAGTCGTGAGTTCGATTCTCACTGAGAAGACGTGTAACTTTTTCGCAAATCTTCACATCAATTTGTCCATCTAATCCAATTGCAAATTATAAGTAATGTTTAGCTTTTCGGTAGTTGTTAAACTTCCACTCGGCTGGTTGGCCGTAAACCACGATTCATAATTAAAACAAGTATTTATCGAGCAACGGACTCATGTTCCGTAACCGGTCGTTTGAGAACGTCGCGACCCATTGGAAGCCCATTGTTTTTTGAACAGAAAAAGAAAAACCGTTTTCATGTGCCCACATATCAATATTATCTAAGGCACATTGCATAAAATGTCTAATGATCTCTCTATTTTTGCCACTAATAGAAATCACATAATCATCAGCAAGGGGGCCCAGATAGCCGTAGCGGTAAACGCGCAGCTATTCAGCAAGACCATGCTGAGGGTCGTGGGTTCGAATCCCGCTGGTCGAGGATCTTTTCGTAAAGGAAATTTTCTCGATTCCCAGGGCATAGAGTATCTTCGTACCTGCCACACGATATACACATGCAAAAATGGTCAATCGGCAAAGAATGCTCTCAGTTAATAACTGTGGAAGTGCTCACAAGAACACTAATCTGAGAAGCAGGCTCTGTCCCAATTGGGACGTAACGCCAGAAAGAAGAAAGAAGAAGAAGAATCATCAGCAAATTGTAGTAAGTAACAACCATTAGGAATAATGGAAGCAATGTCACTTGTGAATAAATTGTACAAAAAAGGACTTAAACAAGACCCTTGTGGAAGGCCAAAATAACTATAACGGATAGTTTTGGAACATCCATCATGGAAAAAATTCATAATTTTGAAAGAAAACGAATTACATAAAAAATTTGAAATCAAATTTGGAATTTTTAAATTGTTCATTTTATTGAACAATAAATCAATTAAAACAGAATCATATGCTCCAGAAACATCTAAGAAAGTTGAAACAACATCCTGCTTTTTATTGAAGGAAAGTTGAATTTGTGAAGCCAAAAGTGAAACACAATCACGGGTACCACGACCTCTTCTAAAACCAAATTGAGAAGATGGAAAAATTTTGTTATCTTCAGCCCATAATTCAAGGCGGTTTAAAATCATTCGTTCAAACAGTTTAAGAAAACATGACAGCAAACTAATTGGTCTTCTACTATCTGCAAATGAAGGATCTCTACTGGGCTTCACAATACTAATAACTTTAATAGAACGCCATTCAAGAGGTACAATGTTCTGATATAAGAAAGAATTATAAATTGAAAGTAAATGAAGTTTTCCTTCATCTGGCAAATTCTTTAATACAATAAATTTAATATTATCAATTCCAGGAGCAGTATTTTTGGTAATTGAATCTACAGACCGAGCTACAGACCATAACTTCGATAAAGAAGTCTCTCTGTCAAGATTTTCAACAAAATTTTTCCAATAATTTCTCTTTTTAAATTTTGTTATTCTTGTAAACTGTGCTTCAGCTTTACAATATAATAAATAATGATTTCTGGAACCAGATCTGCGAAATAATTTGAAGGCATCTGATTTATTCTTTAAAGAAATGGAACAATCATCATCCCACCAAAAAGAAGGAAGATTTTTCTTTACAGTACCAGACACTAATTTCCTGTTCTGTGAATTACGTAAACAGTTATTCAATAACTTTGAAAAAGTATTATAGTTTTCAATTGGTGAATCAGAATTAACTGTATTTATCAATGAATCAGATATAAGGTCAGAAAATTTGGTCCAATTGACATTTCTACAGAGATAAGGAACACATGGTTCATTTAATATATTATTGTATTTAGATGTTTGAATTTCAATTAAAATAGGCAAATGATCACTACCATTTGGATCATCAATAATTTTCCAAGAAGATTGCATTGATAAATTATTTGAACAAAGGGATAAATCAACACATGAATGATTATTGGGAGGCACAGCAACCCTAGTAATCGATCCATCATTAAGAATATTTAAATTAAAATCATCAATCAAATCCATAATTAGAGAACCCCTAACATCCGTTTTTTCACTACCCCAGGCAAAATTGTGTGCGTTGAAATCACCCAATACATAAAGTGGAGGAGGAATTTCATTCAAAATACATTCTATTTGAGACAACGAAAAACTTGCATTTGGAGGAATATAAAAACAAACAATAGAAAACTCACGTTTTCCTTTTCTAATAGATACAGCAACGTATTCTATTTGTGATTGAAAAGATAAAACTAAATGTTTGAATTCAATATTTTCACGAACACCAATTAATACTCCTCTAAATGATGAATCCCTATCTTTCCTTATTAAGTTAAATTGTGGAATACGGAAAAATTTTGATGTTCCTAACCATGTTTCATTCAAGCAAAACACATCTACATTAAAATTTGTAATTAATGCTTTCAACCGATCAATTTTTTGAATAATGCTGCGGCAATTCCATTGTAAAATGTTCAAATTATTGCAATTATTTGAAGCCATTAGTAAGAAAATAATGAGGCAATGAGGGGAACAAATGAATTCAATTTATTCAAAAGAGTGGTCAAAAATGGTAAAACCATTTTAATGATTTTTTTCCAAAAATCACTTAATCCCAAAAAGTCAACAATTTCTTCAAGGATTCTCAAAATTGACTGACTTGAATTTTCGTTATTTTGCTCATTAGAATTAGTCTTGGACTGCTCATTAGGCTTGGATGAACAATCAGAATCAAATCTTTCAAAACCTGGAGTATTTTTGTGAGATGCAAATGCCTTAAGGGGAGGAAAATTCATATCAAAAGAAGTTGATGGTTGAGGTTCATTAGAAATATTATTTTGTTTGTTCGAAGAAATATTAACAGTTTTTCTCCTTTTATTAGGAGGTTTGTAAACAAAATTATTGAAATTATCAAATGATTCAACTCCATCATCATTGGGTAAAATTTCAAAAACATTAGCTGAAGAAATGTTATCTGAAGATTTCATTACTTCAGCATATGATAAATTGGTCTTATTTCTTATTTTTTTATTTAATTTGGATTGATGATCAATGTAAACAGCACAATCTTTCAAAGATTTGTGCTTCTGTTTACAATAAATACAAAGGTCCGAATTTTTATTACATTCAGACGAAGAATGCGCTTCGCCACACTTCGAACATTTTTGTTTATTGGAGCAAAAACTGGAAGTGTGACCAAAAAGGAGACATTTGTCACAATGCATGAGCTTAGGATAGTAAAGCCTCACGCGAAATTTTACATTATCAATAATTACGAAGTCTGGCAGGACTGAACCAGAAAACGTAATTTTGATGCAATTCGAATGCATATATTTGGAATCATTTCCAACAAAATATTGTTTTGACAAACGAACACAATCCAGGACTCTAACAGGAGAAAGGGATTGGTTCTTAAAAAATCCTGAACCATGGTTCCTAACATCTTCGCAATCCAAAAATTCATCATAAATAATTCCGTTTATTTCGCATGCGTCACAAGGAGCATACACGCGATAGGAATTAGAAAACATTTTGGATTCCAAAAGAGAGTTGGCATCATCTCTTGATCCAAAAATTACTCTCAACTTATCGAGAGAAATTTTTTTAATTTCTTTTATCGATTTGTACTTTTTATAAACTTCAGATGAAATCAATAAAACGTTAATCGAATTTTCTTTCTTACGAAAATACACTACAAGTGGACCGGAAAAACTGGAAGGATAAACCTTCACACGAAAAGGTTTATTCAAAGAGGTTTCAATTGATTGAACATCATCTTTTGACCCTCCTTCACCCTCGTCAGTTTCCATAACAGAAACTCAACGAGGGAAAAGATGTGAATTTGTTTGAAAGAGTAATAAAAATAGTAAGGTGAAGAAATAAAATAAAAATACTTATACTTATGTTGGAAGTTCAACAACAAACGAAACTCCAAAATGAACTTGAATCACCAAACTTCAACGACGAACTTGAATGAAAGGCACTTGAATGCTTGAAAAAACTGCAACTCTTGAATAAAACACTTGAAGAAATAGTCCCAGCAAATCCACAGAATCGCAAGACAAAGCCTCGAAGGAATGGTCCCAGCGAAACCACGAAATAGCAAACCAAAGCCACGTAGGAATGTTTCCTGCAAATCCACTGAATCGCAATCCAAAGCCTCGTAAGAATGGTCCCAGGAAATCCACGAAATCGCAATCCAAAAACTCGGAAGTATCTGAAATGAGAGAAAAAATTTGACAAGCAGAGAAAAAAACCGTTTTGCCTGGTCAAGGCCTACTTACCGAGTATACACACACAAAATTTCAAAATTAGAAAACATTAAAGTTATCACGTATGGTAAAATAGGGAACCACTTTGTCCATAACTGGTACATCTACCCTAATAGGAGTTAATTATTTGATTATTTGTTATGAAAATTACTCTATCAATCACATTGCAGACCTTGTAGCGTTTTAGTGCTTTGAATATAGGAACTTTAGAAAACTGCAAAAATGGAGCAAAAAGAGACAGGCACCAAAAAGAGACCGAAAATGGATCAAACAGAAAACATAAAAACAAAATATAACCTAAAATGAACCAGAAGAAAAGAGAATCAGAACAAACATTTCTCTTTTTTTTTGTGTAATTCTTTATTATGACTTCATTATGATGTAATCTTAACTTTGGAGGAGAATCCAAGTTAACCCTTCTGCTCAAAAAATGTGTTTAATAGTACTCTTTATGAACACCTTAAATTAGCCCTAATTCCAATAACTATGAAAAATTTTCAAATATGAAAGAACAGCCTAAGATCAAAAGAAGGAACATATATAATAAAAATTTAGGCAAGTGTAATGCTAACCCAACAAACATTTTGCTGAATAACAGTCGTTCAAATCACTTTCAAACTTACTTTAGCTGAGTAAACTGTTATTCATCTACCAATGTTACTTGGGAATAATTGTTATATCGGTATAACTACAAAGAACTGCCGATGATTTAAAGAAGGCAAAATTCCCAATCAAAATATAAGATAAATTAATTTTAATTTATAGTCATGAAACCAGTACAGATGTTTAAAAGCAGGAAAAATTTCTGACGAAGTTGTCAAAACAAACACATTAAAATCCTAGCACACCTTTGGTAACTCAAAGACGAGCCAACTAGCTTAGAGTCTTGACTCGAGTTCACAACTTCATCCTGATTGAACAGATCGTTGAAGAACTTATATGGCCACAAACATGACGTCCCGCCATATCATATCAACATATTTATTAGCTGAATATTTATGGGGCCATACTCGAGGGGTGCAGTCTCCAACATTTTGGTCATTCAATTTGAACACAATCTTCCTACCAGTGCTAACCGTTGTTTGTTTGCTTGATGCACACTTTAAATACTCCACACAAAGCTTCTACAGCTTGATGCAGGCAATAAGTTCAATAAATCATCTTAATTAGATAGTTTCTGACCGTATGTTATTTAAAAAAATATTTCACAAAAGTAATGAAAAACTTACGATACAATAAGACCAAGTAAACGTTTTTTCAACACTTGATAGTTTTTGTATTACATAAAATTTATAGCTGTTTTTAGCGTTGCGTACTAATGACCGCACACTCCTAGGCATGCTCGGATCATTTTGATGAAAATTTTAGCTTCACAGCAGCCTAGCTGCTTGTTGATATTTAGTTCGCACCCCCCAGGGCCACACTTATGAAGCCTACACATCAGCATTGAAAAAAATTGAATATTTTTTTATCGTAATTCGCTAAATGGCCAAATAGCGTTCGGCCAGACGGCATTCGGCTAAATGGTCGGACACTGACTATTCAGAGACTTTCATTAAAATAGAGACAAATCCAACAAACATTAGTAGCTGAATAATAGTTTATTCAGCTGAAATATGTTTGAGAGTGGTTGGTTCAACTCTTATTACGTGAAAATATTTGTTGGGAAGTCTCTAAAAAAAAGACCTGCTACCAGCATTACAGCAATTTCTTCAACTCTAAACTGTTAAATAAATCTTTTTGTTCAACAACTTGAATATTAAACATGAATAGAATGAGCATAATTTAATTTAAGATACCTATAAGAAGAGAATCATTAAACGAATTTTGGTGTTGACATTGACATTGATTGGCATTGACAAAGATGATTGATTTTAAACTGTAAACATATAAAATCTATTAAGATTTATTAAATATAAAAAATTACCTACATTAATTTCAATTTCAAATTGGTTTATTTGGTTTAATTCATAGGGGTTCAGTTTTCAATTTTTCAACGTTATAAAATAAATTGACTCTGGTATTGAAAACCGTATGAAAACATTACAATATGAAAAGCTTAGCAGGATTTGGGGCACGTGTGCCACCTTAAGCAAATTGTTCTCTAACTTTGTCTAAAGCTTAAAAACCCCACTAATTTAGTCTCAAGATGTTACTTTCGCACTTTTTTATAAGCACTGTGCCATACAAAAAGAAAATAATTTCATTATGTGTTATTTCTGGAGCTCTTCAAATATCATCCAAAACAACAAAATTTTCAACACTATGGGGCAAGTGTGCCACCCTTATGGGGCAAGACGGCCACCGAATGAACATTCTAGTAATTCTACTAGTAATGATTTTTTTCTTGTAATATTGTTAACAAAGCGAAGCCTCATTGATAAGTCTAAAAATATTTTTAAGTTTACCGTCATAAGGGGATGCTTTATAACAACACTCTTAAAAATAATGGAAATTACTGTGGACGTAATTCAGAGTATGACTGAATGGCACATGATGTAAATGATAAAACAACATAAAAATGTGTCCTTGAAGAT
Organism: Aedes aegypti; assembly: GCF_002204515.2. NCBI lineage: Eukaryota > Metazoa > Arthropoda > Insecta > Diptera > Culicidae > Aedes > Aedes aegypti. The sequence goes on along the minus strand of NC_035109.1, from coordinate 257,064,697 downwards.
GTATTGAACAAAAAATGTAATTTTACACGTAAAAGGACACGAAAAAGATGTCACTATGATCGGCATCTCCCGAATCAGACGCTATGGTATTTGAAATGTGACATAAATTCACGTCATTCGGTTCGCTTCTTTTATGTGCATCCAAAAGACGTAAAATCACAAGATTTTTTCGGAGTGTGAAGGTTCATCACATGCAGAACAATTCAATTCGAATAACTTAAGGTGAAGATGAATCGAAGCCAAACCTCAAATTTTCAAGAGCACTAATCTGGAGAACCAAACATCCGTTTAAGCTGAAAACTTAATCGATTGGTCACTAGCTGGTGGTGACCAATCGATAAGGGTTTCAGCTCAAACGGGTATTCGGTTCTCCAGATTTGTGCTCTTGAAAATTTTAATTTTGGCTTCGATTCATCTTCACCTTAAATGATTATTTTATCTCCATTCAATACGATATATGAATTAACCTTTTTTACGGGGATCTGTATAATATTACACTAGATCAGCTCTAAAGGATGGTAAAATATTGATAAATATGGGTAAAACAGTTCTTGAAACGCCTAAAACCATGTCAATATCAAATATTTGGAGAAAAATCACTTTGGGAGCAAAAATGTTTGCCATTCCCCTTCTACACTTCAGAAACCACTTCTGGTGCCTCATTTTGGTTCATTGTTATGATTTTGTTGATGATGTTTACATTTTTATGAATTTCACTCCAACCATTTTTGTTTTCCAAATAGATGGCACACTTGCCCCAAATAGTATAGATTTCAACCAAAATGGATTTCGTATGTAAAACCAATTTTTTTTTTATCGTTCAAATGCCAACATAAATTATTCATTCATATAGCTTTACGATGTGCAGTATGTTTGAAAAATCTGTTTTTAATTTGCCTCTCACCATGCTATTTAGAAACAACGAAGTCTTATAAAAATCACTGAAATTTGTTTGTTTTTACAAAAGTCCATGCAGACACGTGAAAAGTAGAGCAATCTTCGTCATATTTTGATCATTGTATTATAAACTATAAGGGAACATATTGTTAAGCTCAAAGAAAAAATATAATTCGTAGTTTTTATAAAAATCAGGGGTGGTACACTTGCTCAAAATTCCGCTATTGTTATCATAAAATAACTGCCATGTTGCTGGAATCAAGGTTTTATATTCGAACCAACATATAGTATTATGAACAATCATAATCACCAATTCCCAAGCAATGTTAGATAACTGGATGATATCAAATTGATAACAGCTTTCATTATCGCTGTTATAATTTCCATATTTTTTATCAATGACAACTGAATGATAACAAAATTCGTTTAAATTGTATCCTTGACAAGTTGATAACAACATATGTTATCACACTTTTTCACATCACAATTTTATAGTTCGTGTTGAAATGAACAAAGTAGACTTTTCATCAAACAACATTTTCTAAAATTGTTTAGACCGTGAGTTTAAGCCAAAACACTCATCTCTCAACACTCAAAGGTTATCTGTGATGTATGACCATGATTGTATTAAGAAAATGATAATACACATTCAGTTATGAATTTGAACTTGGTGATAACAGAATAAGTGGTTACTTTGTTATTCGAAGAATAAATTTTGGTTCCCATTTTTGTTATATTATCTGTTGATTTAGCCAAGATGATAAGAAAATTAGTCATCAAATGATGATAACCAGGTAACAAGATTTTTCATCATTTTGTTGCTCGGGTTATCAGTCCAAAACAAGAAACTTTGAAAACGTTAGTTTATAATGCTTAAATATGATAGAAAATGTGTCAAATATGTAAGCTAAAGGGAAGTACAATAACACCGCTATTCCTCCTTTTGGTGATATAAATGTTAATTTTAAACAAACAATTTCAAAACTATTGTAACTTAAAATGAGTAAATATTCTGAAATATGTTTTTTCAGCAAAATTGCAGCCACTAGTTTGAAGAGCTACTGTGTGGTATTTGCAGTGGTTACACTTTTATAGGTCATTTGCATGTGAATTACATACATGTGAAATAGAGTGACTTAAAATCGTGACTAGGTGACCTATAATAGTGTGGGTAGGGTATATCAACTGTTATAGTTTTCTTGAAAATATTGATCACTCTACTTAGGTCGAACATTTACCCCACCTCAGTCCTCTACGCCTTCATTGGCTAATTAAGCAACAAATGTTATTAACGTTTTATTACATACATTTGCAGTGCTTCACCGAGTGCCTGATGAAACGATCCGGCTTTATGTTCGACGACTTCAGCTACAACAAAACGTTAATCATCGGTTTCGCCGGGCGCTACTTGGAACCCGAGGGTGTAAGTATCCTTTGGTGAAATTGGCAGACCAATTGACCCGTTCGTTGTTCACACATGTTTTTGCTGCTTCTTCCAGGCCCAGTATGTTTACGATAACTGTGTGGACAAATTCGGAACGACGGTATGCGTGACCGGATTCGAAATGTACCAGTGCATACACGAAACAGCGGTGGCCGAATGGGTCGAAAGTAATTTCTAGTGCAAGCAATAAGCCGAGTAAGCAATACAATGAGAATCGGGCGCGGGCGCGAGAGAGTGCCGTTTCACACCGGCTGTGTTTCTTATACCTACTGCCCAACAGAGGCGAGTTGTTGGATTTCGCGAATTTTAAGTGTGTCAGTTTGGCGTATTGGCCCATCGAATCCCTCTCCGATATGTGTTACACTGCAAGGGGGAGATGTGAGAAAAAAAAACGTTCCAGTACTGATTCAGATCAAATCTTAACACGATTGATTTTTTAAGGTGAAAATGAATCGAACCAAAACCACAAGTTTTCAAGAGCACAAATCTGGAGCACCGGATATCCGTTCAAGCTGAAAACTTGATCGATTGGTCACTCTTGACCAATCGATAAAACTTTCCACGTGAACGATTGCCTGGTTCTTCAGATTTGTGCTCTTGAAAATTTGATACTCGGCTTGAATTCATCTTCACCTTAAAGCGTCACGTGGATGGCATCTCATAGAAATTTAATAGTTTAGAATTTATTTATTGAATTATTTATTTATTTATTGACACCTTAGTTAAATTATTTCTAGTTTAAGAATATCATTTAATTTATTTTTAATTCGAAACTTTGCAAGTACACCAGGACAAGTTGAAACAGCAGGGTATATAATCAGAATGAAAAGATGCAAACAATCACGCATCGAATTTTCAAGAGCCTATATTAAAAGAATCTTAAAATGAACTGCGCTGAAAATATGATCGATTGGTTCACCAGATCAATCCATTAAGTTTTCATAACAAACGAACATCTGAATTTACAGTTTTGTACTGGCTACGAGATGATGTGTCTTCGATTCATTCCTACCTTAAATTGCGCATTTAGTTGAAAAAAAAACTTCAAATGGAGAAAAATCTGCCAATATTAATAAAAATCAAAACAATTTTCATTTTATTTTGCTCCACTAGTTTTAACTTGCCCGGTGTACCATTCAAGTGATTCATAAACGTCTTAAAGAACGAAGAAATCCAAAAATTTGAATTTTTATATGAGATATCTTGCTCGTTGTGGATGCAATAAAACAAAGAAATATTTCTGAGTAACAGTCATGGCTCTGGTGATATTCGACTATTTTCTCAATAGTCAGATGAACAATATTATATAAGACAGTATTACAGTTGAAACAAATAAACACAAACACTTTAATACAAAAATATTTGACTGTTCTCAAAGGTATATTACTATCGAGTATTCTGCATGATTTTGAACTTTATATGCATGATATGAATGCATTTACATACGTAAAGCTTTAATAATCCATAGTTTGTTATTTTAATAAACTTGTGTTGTTGACGTCAGCTCGAGAGTAGTCGAGCCAGAGCTGAGTTCGACAATTAAGGTATTCCACACGGTGCGACATTTCTAAGTTGAGTGGATAGAAATAAATGAAGGAATAATAAATAATTTGAAACAATTCAGAGCGTCTGTTTTTTTTTCGCATACATGTGAAACTTCATAGTTATCAAACAAGCAATAGATTCATCCGTAGAATAATACGAGGGGATTTAAAATTAGGTGATACTAAATCAAATAATAATAACAATTTGTTAAAAGCATATAACATTTAATTTTAGCATTTTTTTCAGGCGAAGCGAAATCAATTGTTTGAAAGAAAAAGAAAAATACGCCTATCAAACAACTTAACCTAAATAAATAAGCACCTATCGTGACCTTCTATCACCTGTAGAGATATAGACTAAGTCAAAATTCAATTTTGAATCTTCAACATAGTCATCTTCCATGTATAACAACGAATAATACATATTGGTACAGCATACAAGTTGACCGACCTGAACCAATCTTCGCAGTTAGAGAGCTTGTTCTTCGGACAAACTTAAAATTTCCGATTAATGAGAAGATGAGGACACCCATGTTAATAGCACGAGTTTGGTTTCATAATCACAAAATTTTGGCAAGTCATTCTAGCAAAAGTAAAAGTCCAAAAAACTATCTTCCATCTAACCAATTTTGGTGATCGTGGAAACAAGTCTATGGATTTTTTCAATGCTCTGGTCAGCAAGTAAATTTGCTCCAAACTGACTTGCGTTAATTAACTCGCAATAAGTCAAACATTTGTAATTGGTGACCTAAATGCCAAACATCGGTCAAGGAATAATTCACAAAGTAATTCCAACGGCAGAATTTTATTTGATGAGTGCTCTTCAGGATATTTCTCAATTCAATACCCTGATTCTTTTTCTGGAAACCCTTCTACGATTGATTTGGTCTTAACCGACTCTAGTCACCTTTGTAGCCAACTGGTTACTCATGCTGATTTTGATTCTGAATCTGTCACATTTCAAATATCCCATGAAGCGATTCTCAATCCTATCAGGTCCACTTTCAATTATTCTTGAGCCGACTGGAGTATATATGAAACATATATCGATTGTGATCTAGATGTTAACATTTCTTTACAAACAAAACTAGATATTGACAATGTTCTTAAAACATGAACAAATTCCATTGTTGAAGCCAGAGGCATTGTAATACCAAAACCTGAAGAAAAATTTGAAACCATGATTATAGACGATGGTTCACATCAACGAAAATTCAATTTTTGGCAATGAACAGTTCGGATTCCGCCATGGACATTCGACCACTCATCAACTCTTACGTGTAACAAATTTGATCCGTTCCAACAAATCTGAAGGCTATTCTACTGGTCTTGCTCTACTAGACATAGAAAAAGCATTATCAGAACTCCAGATCTGAAAGACTTCCTGTAAGAGCTGGTGTTTCTCAAGGCAGCCTTTTGGAACCAATATTATACAGTATTCTCGCATCCAACTTACCTGAGTTACCCCAGGGATGTCAAAAATCCTTGCTTGCGGATGACACAGGCCTCTCTGCCAAAGAACGAAGTCTGCGTGTTATCTGTAGTTAATTACAAAAAAGTTTGGATATTTTCTCTTAATGCTTCCAAAACTCAACTGATAATATTCCCACATAAACCAAAAGCTCATTATTTGAAACCTTCAAGTAGACATGTTGTCACAATGAGAGGGGTTCCAATAAATTGGGCAGATGAAGTTAAGTATCTAGGGCTCATGCTAGATAAAAATTTAACTTTCAAAAATCACATTGAAGGCATTCAAGCCAAATGTAACAAATATGTAAAATGTATCTATCTCCTTATTGATGGAAAATCAAAACTTTGTCTTAAGAACAAGCTTTTGATATTCTAACAAATTTTCAGGCCAGCCATGTTGTATGCTGTACCACTATGGACTAGCTGTTGTAATACCACGAAGAAAGCTCAGCAGAGAATGAAAAATAAAATTTTGAAAATAATTCTGAGGCTTCCTCCCTGGTATAGTTCCAATGAGTTACATAGAATATCCAATGTTGAAACAATGGAACAAATGTCAAATAGAATAATTAAAAAATTCAGGCAAAAATCATTACAATCTTCTATTGTCACGATTAATGCCTTATATGTTTAGGTTAAGTTAGGTTAAGTAAATTAAAAACGTGTTTTTTCTCTTATAAGCAGTTGAAAACAACTCACCTGTAAAAAATCTGAACTGCTACGGCAAATAAAATGAATTATGCTGTTAACAAAAGGTTAATAAAATATTAAATTTGTTTTACCAAATTAGGATGATAGTGTTGTCTAATAACACAGAACACCTAGATATAAGAACTGAATGTACCTTCTTCATTTACGTCCTCACTGGGACAGAGCCTGCTTCTCAGCGTAGTGTTCTTATGCGCACTTCCACAGATATTAACTGAGTGCTTTTTTTTACCAAAGTTGCCATTTTCGCATTCATATATCGTGTGGCAGGTACTATGCCCAGGGAAGTCAAGGAAATTTTCTTTTACGAAAAGATCCTGGACCGACCGGGGATCGAACCCAGACATCTTCAGCATGACTTTGCTTTGTAGCCGCGGACTCTTTCCACTCGGCCAAGAAATGTATGTAATTTTTGAAATAATACTTATAAAAAATAAATAAATAAATAAAATACATGAAAGTTCAGAAAATTTTTCGTTTACTGTCAAGTTTTCAGCGATGTATGTTTTTTAGTTGTTACCGTACACCCCCGTTAATTTGAACGATACCTCATGCAAACCATCGGGATTCATTTTTAATTTGAAAATCTAGTCACCCTAGAAACGTGTTTCTGGTCACCTCTTTCACTGTTTTGTTTTGATTCTGCGTTCCGTTCTACAGCGTTCCATTCCACTTTACTCCGTTCCATGAGCTAAAGGACGTTTGAACCATTTTTAATCTGAACGATGTGCAAATTATCGGGGTACAAATTAAAAAGTGTTCAGATTAAATGTGGTCAAACCAACTGGGGTACCCGGTATATGATTTTGAAAATAAAAAAGGTTAATGCCAGGGAGAGTCATGAAATTATAAATACTATCTTCTACCTTACTGAAAGCTGTGGGTTTTTTTTTTCTAGAGAATTCGTAAAAAAAAATACCAAGTTGTTTTGTCACATTGTTAATTGTAACCACATAACAGTCACATTGAGATTATACATGAGCCTCGTAATTTAGTATCAATGAAATTATCAGAACTATTTTCTGAGCCAGTATGCAATACGAGTTGTCCAAAAGTTCAGCATCAAATAATCACTTCTGAGTTCTTGGTAATTTTCAGAAGTTTGAGTTTCCTCCCATACTGCCATAAAATGCACAGTTTGAATTTCGTCTACTCAATGCCCACTTTTGTCGAATGTTACAAATATGCAGTTATGGGCAGTGTAGGTCTCAGCGTAATAGATTTTTATTTTTAAAAAATCACAGAGTTGCCACCAAGGAATTCTTCAGAAATTCCTACAACTTCTTTGGGATTTAAAAAAAAAATTTCTCCAGAAATTCCACCAGAGATACTTGCAGGGTTTTCTCCTGGTAGTACTCTCGAAACTACTCCATGAATAAATTCGGAGATTTCTCCAGGGATTCCTGCAGCGATTACTCTAGGTATTCTGCAAGGAATTCCTGCAGAATTACTCAAAGGATCAGAAATAACCTAAACAATTTATCCAGGGAATCGTCCAAGATTTTTTCCAGACACTCCTTTTCTGAAGAATTTTTTGGAGCCATATCTGTATGATTTCCTGAAAAAATACCTGGATGGATTCCTGGATCAATCCCTGCCAAGAGGCAGGACTGGCACTGGAAAAAATGGAGTCTCTGGAAGAATACCCAAGGAAATCTCTTTAGGAATTCCCGAAATCTGGAACTATTTTTGGAGGAAACTATGGAGAGAGTTTGTGGAGTAATTCCTTGCAGAGATTCTCTCAGATAGATCCCAAGAAGCTTCTCTGGTAGAAAAAAATCTGTAGGAATCTCTGAAGGTTAAGCTGGGTAAATTATTTAAGGAATCCATCTTCGGATGGTTTCTGGTGGCATCTTTGGAGGAATTCCTGGAGAATTTCTTTACTGTAGAAAAAACTACTAATTGAACTTTAACACTTCACTTTTTGCGAAAAAAAAAATAGTAAAACCACTAGTAAGGCGAGCAAATACCTTTAAACTCTAATATGTTGCTTATCCTGACAGATAGGCCTATTTCGTCTGCGATTTACAGTGCTCGACCTTGTAGAGACAATGCTGGTGGCATACCTTAAGAAATCCCTGAAAGACTCTTGGAGAAATTGCCAAATTTCTGGCGAAACACTTGTAAAAATCTCTAGAAGAAAACCTGTAGAAAGTACTCTGGAGGAATCTCCGGATGAGCCTCTGTAAGAATCCTTGGAGAAATCGTTGAAGGAATCGCTGGAGGTGTCTGTAGAGAAAAGTAATGGAATGGAGTTCTATCGACACTGATTTAAAAAATACGGTTGTGTCGAAAGTTCTTCCTTAATAAATTCTCGGAGAAATTACTGGGAATCCCTAAGACATTGCTGTAGACATTTTGAGGAATTCATGGAAAAACTTCTTTAGCCGAGTGGTTAGAGTACACGGCTACAGAGCAAAACCGTGCTGAAGGTTTCTGGGTTCAATTCCCGGTCGGTCCAGGATCTTTTTGTAATGGAAATTTCCTTGACTTCCCTGGGCATAGTGTATCATTGTACCTGCCACACGATATACGAATGCGAAATTAGTAACTTTGGCAAAAAAGCTCTCAGTCAATAACTGTGGAAGTGCTCATTGAACACTGAGCTGAGAAGCAGGCTCTGTCCCAGGAAGGACGTAATGCCAAGAAGAAGATGGAAAAACTCTTGAAGGAATTTCTGTATGAATCCCTTGAAAATTTCTGGAGACATTATTCGAGAAATCCTTGTATTATTTGTTTCCAAAATCAGAAGAAATAGCTTTGCTAGTTCGTAGAGAAATGCTTCGAGGAAGCTGTCTTTATGAACTTTGTGATCCGTAAACATTCGAGAGTCCATCATCGTTATGATCAAAACATCAAAGGCAGTTTCTTTGCTCAAAACTGAAATTTGATTGCTTGAAAAGTGTTCACTTTGTATCGGTTATAATATAGGGAACACATTTTCATGTAAACGTTGTCAATTTCAAACGAGAAAAGAGTGGTATTCGTAGAATCAAATCCTAGAGTAGGTTTTCCATAGCAAACTCTGCGATAATTATGAGAAATGCTTAAACAAATTCTAGACAAAAAATAGAAGAAATTTCAGAACAACAACAGCGCGAGGCATTGGAAAAAAAACACTTGAAAACATTGTTGTTCTATTTAGTCAATTTTATGAAGTGCGATGTAGCAATATCTAAGGGATTTACTAGTGTAACTTTTCCATATATTATGAAATTTTCCGTAAATGAAGAACGCAACAAAAAAATGGAAATTTTCCGAAATATTACCGTTAAAATTTATTGGAAGAAGCCTTGAACGAAATTCTATAAAGTTTTGACGATTGTCTTCAAAATTTAAACATTTTTCTTAAATCTTGAGGATTTACTAAGGAAGGAACTTGAAGTTTTGGCTGGAAACAAAAATCGAATGAAATCAGTAGATGGGTTTCGGGAGGAATTGCAATATTGATTGAAAGATATCCTGAAGGAAGTTTTTTGAGTTTTCAACGATATTTCTAAAGGATTTTCTCGACATTTTTGTGAGTCATTCCTTAAGACAATTCTGAACATTCCTGCATGGGTTTTTAGAAGGGTCTCCTAGATAGATTCCTGAACGCTTGTAAAATGTTTTGAATTAATTTCTTAAAGTAGAGAAGGATTAGTTGGAAGAAATTCGTTTTAAACAACATTTTCGATCGCGATTCCCTCTCGAAAAAGTGTTTAAGGACTGGATCAGACAAGGCTCCAGGAGCACCTTCAGCAGTTCCTCCAGATATTCTGCCTGGAATTCCTTCAGGGATTCTTCCAGGGTTTTCTCCAAGGAATATTCCAGGGATTCCCCAAGAAAAATCTCTACGAGATTTCATTTCGCAACGAGTTTTTCAAAGAGTTGTAACAGAATTAAAAAATTTTATAAGATTCCTCCAGGATTATCGCCAAGAATTCCTCCATATTTTTTTCAAGGATTGGTCCAGGGATTCCTCCAGAGATCCAGGTCACGGTGCCCCGACAGACCGTTATTATGTAAAAAAATTGTCCACCAAATCTGAGCACAGGTCATTCTGCACCTTTGGGCCATTTTTTAAAAAAATCCCTAGGAGGAATCTCGAGAAATCTTGATATGAAGTTTTTTACTTAAAAATTCACTATAATCCATATTAACATTTTGCAAAAGCACTTAAAAAACCTACAAAAACGCTCAAAAAGTTGGACAAACTGTTCTCAACTAGTATACAATTGTTACCTTTGTTACAATAAGAAATATTTACTACTGGCTTATCTTACCAGAGTGGCTTCAGTATATTTTTACATGGCTTAAACCAGTATACTTAGTTTAATAGAATGAAATCTTAGAAATAAATGTCAATATACAATTGATGTCACGTTCGATAAACGTGAAACATTCAATGTATAATATTATTAATTGACAGCTTATTTTACGACTTTCATACTAAGTGACCAGCCCACCAAAGTCTGCCGTATTTATTTTGCTTAATAAAAATTGTTTTTATACATCTGGTACTACTCTTGATGTTTACGTCAAATTTTTCACCGAGTATTGCCCTCAGCATTTAACATAAACAATGTTTTGTTCTACATTCTCAACTACAACAGGATTAAAACTACACGAGAAACATGATTGTCATATGGTCGGTGTTCAGACAGACTGGACCAAATGTTTTTTTAATGGTTTCAGGAAAACGCACCCGAAGCATTAGCGAATATAATAAAATATGTGCATTTTTTGCTGTAAGAAGAGAACTTATCTATTTGAAGAAACATCAATAGAATTGGAAGTATTGTAATTGATGGAGTCCTTGACTTATCTTTGCTAGGCCAAAATGTCATCTAGCCAGATCTGTCCGAACACCGATTATATGTAGCAAGTGTTCGACGATTAACAACTTCAAACAAATTCCCAATAAGTACTATTTAAGTATCAACTTCACTAGGACTTTCACTCTATATATCTGCAACCCTTCATTTGTTTTTTTTTTCGGGATTCATCGTCAATCTGTTTATTGACTTCTAAGTCGCGTTCGACTTAGTAACAAAAAAAATAGCTGTGGCAGGTAATATCAAAGACTTAAAAATAAGACTTAAAGCTGATAAAGCTTACAAATACAATCAGGTGTAATTATTATAGACGAGGATCTTTTTTTTTGAAAATTACATGGAATAAGAAGAGATGAGTTTTCTCAATTTACTGTTCAATATTGCGTTTTGTCGCATATACTCCTTGATTTTGCAGACCATGACTTTATTGGAATCGATCGCAGTTCAATAAAGAAGGGTTTCACTATTTCAAAGATGGACAAATAGGATAAGCTTGTAATGCCATTTACTCTACCCAAATGTATATGGTTGCATGTAAAGAAAGAAGCAAGTTCAGATATGTTGGTGCTGAAGCAGTGCTTGATTGAGGTGTGGATGAATTTGCTTAAGAGCCGTATAACAATTGTGACGTATGATAATAATGTTTCCCTTGGAGTAAAAACACGTGTTCTGGCTGCGAATATCTCCTTTACGGATTACGTAACCAGCTTAGGGACCCGAAACTTGCAAAGGGAAACGACATTTCTACACTGTTGCTTGATAAAGGCTTATCTGACTTCATTGATCCATTATTTCATTGACAACTTCGCCAAAACACCTCGTGTACAACACTGAAAAGTGTTTCGAAAACCAAATAGGTTTTCAATAATAATGCAAAGAGAGCAACGATGAATGCAAACATGCCTTAAAGAAACATCACTGTTAACTTGTCATTGTTAAAACACTTATTCTTGGCTCCCTTAACACATTTATTTGACAACAGGAGCGAAAACTATTGAGCGAATAAAATAGGCAAACTTCAGTGAGCTGGTCATTAAGTGCGAATGCCGAAAGAAAAAGTTGCATCAATCAGGTGAAGCTCAGCGACCCCGTGGAAGACATCGGCGTATGATCATTCTGTTATTGACTTGAGCGTACCAGAGTAACCAAATCATTCAAAATTTGAAACAACCGGTAATACTAGCTCTAATTGACTATAAAAGTATTCACATGACTTATCTGCTAACTATTATTGTGCAACATTTATTCTCAGATCCTTTTTTAATAACAACATTGTTAATTATTGATTTATTTGGATTACTTTTCAATTTGTTTAATATGGAAAACAACAATCAATGAAATTTAAACCAGTAAACTATGAAAAAAAAGTTAAATCGAAGTCAAACCATTGGCGTAGCTAAGATTTTTTTCTGGAGGGGGCCTAGGGGGGGCCTAGCAAATACTTGATTTCAAAAGTACTGTCAACAGCAATAAGTAGCATTTTCACAAATTTCGTAATTTCAAGGGATTTTTATTTATTTATTATTTTGTTTCATTTCACGGCACATCAGTGATATTTGTTATTTTCAATTTTCACTACGGAAAAGATTCATTCTTTTTGTAATCCAGTCAAGATTTCTAGAAAAAAAAAACTTACAAGGAATGTTCTTTGTGATTCTTCCACGAACTTCGCAAGTACTTAAACATGTGCTTTGAAGAGATTTCTCTGAGAATTCCTAGGGAGATTTGTTCATGCATTGTTTTCGTAGTTTTCAGTGTTTTCTTAAAGAACTTATTTATTATTTTTCACTGAGTTTGTCCTGGGATTCCAACGGAAAATCATTTCCAAGCTTTCTGATCTCACCAGAAAATTTCTCGAACAAATTGGATTAAAAAAATCTCTTGAAGAATTCCGCCAGAGAATGCATTAGAAATTCTTTTCATGATTTCTCCTGGAAAGTCATCTACGTACTTATTACATATACATTCCAATTGTAGGTTCGAAGAATCCTCCAGCAGTTCATTTATAATTTGTTTAGGATTGTTAGAAATTACTTAGAATTTCTCCAAAAAATAGTACAAAAAATCTAGGAGTCTCACCAAAAATTTCTTCAAGATCACTTAGTTAGTAATCCCCCTCAATATATTTTTTTTTCCAAAATTTCAACTCTAACATTCCTAGGAAGTTCCTAGCGGAATACGTTCAACTGTTCTTTCACTCTTCCGCAAAAATACTCAAATTAGTTCAGGAATTTCTTAAAGAATTATATTATTGTTTCCCTAAGATTCATCCGAAAAATTTACCAAAGATTCTTCCAAGTATTTTCCAGAGATTTTTTTCTTTACATTTGCTTTACCAAATGGGAATTTTCAAAGAAAGTTTTCATCAAAGTTACAGTTCCATCAAGTATTTCTTCGGGCTCTAGAAATAACTCCAATTTTTTTTTCAAATGGTCATCTCAGGATTTTTCCATAAATAACATTTAAAAATGTATACGCTATCCATATTAATTTTTTTCAGTGATTGCTTTGCAAACTCCTCCTACAAATCACTCCATAAAAAATAAACATACAAAAAAAATGAAAGTTTTTGGTATTTTTATTTTAATAATTGAAGCTTAAAAATTACTAAATTCCTGTCGTAAAATTCAAATAATATATCGTAGAATTTCTGAAATTCGTTGACAATGTATTTCAGAGAAAAAATGTCCATGCAGGATTTACTACAAAAATTCTTGCTCTTTATCCTTCGTCTTCTATAACAGAAAATGATTGGTGTTAAAATGGATGGAATTTCAACTGAATGTTTTTGTTACTGAAATCTTACATAACATTTTGTATGAACTCGACAGTTTCATGATAGTATGTTGAACATATTAATGTAGAGCCCATTTTCCTAACTTTAGAAATTCCAAGCAAACTTTTTTAAAGGGTGTATTATCGATTATTTTGTAGTACTGTAGAAATTTAACGCGAAAATATTGCCGGTATTTTTTTAAGAACATTACGGAAGATATTTTGTGGTAGAATTCGTAATTTGAAATTAAAATGAATTTAAATCTTTGGGTAAACTTTGCATTACTTTGAAAATTTGTTGAGGAATTCCTAATGGGCTTTGAGAAATCCAAAACCATACGTATAAGAATTCTGCATTTTTTTAAACTATCATAATTAACCTTTTTATAGATTTTTTGAAATGTTGGTTTTTGTAGTATGGAAAGATTTTTGCAGGAAGTTCCTTAAAGTCATGGGAAGGAAGGAGAAACAACAAATTGTTGAAGCAGGTAGAACAATAGATGGGCAATGGTACAATGAAAATTAGGTTAAGGACTTTTATAAAGTGGACATCTTGTGCATGCTGTATCTTTTTAATTTATCAATGAAATTTCAAGCGATTTTCTGCACATCGTTCGACTAGTATTGTACAATATTGTGAAAATAAAAATTCTCCAAAATAATTAAATTTCACATGAATATGGCACAAAGATTAGAACGGTAGATTTTTAGAGGTTTCCAAAATTAATGATTGTTTGGAAAATTCGACAATTTATATATTTTATTTTCAAAAATGCTTGTTCTTCGAAAGCATTATCAATCAGAAGCCTGATGGAAAAAATCAAGCTATTTTTGGAACAACTATTTTACAGTTGACAATCATCAAAATTGGCAACACTGTTGTAATAAAATCGATTGAATTTTCCACATATTATTTTCATAGTATGTTATTCTGAGATTACCAATTGAAATATTTGTAGAAAACCATTTACAATTTGCTGTAGATCGATAAATATGCGTTCACGATTTTAAAAGTATGAGACTTTTTAGTAAAACTACCATAAACAGTAAAATTGTTACTTAAGACTATGGTTTAACGCACGACTTAGCTCTCGTTTGTACAAATATAGTTTCTTTAGTAAGCCAAACTAGTTTTGAACACGCTTTCTACTTTTCTCTTTTGCTGGGAGTAAAAGGATGGTGTATCAGTAAATTTGGCCATAAATGGGTAAATCACTAAAGTTACCTGGTGGAATATAATTGATTTTTTTAAAGCTATACCTACAGTGGGATAGTAAAGAATACAAACGTACAATTTGTTCATTAAAATTAGGATTTTTGTTTTGCGAATAATAATGTTAAACTTTGACGAACAGCTTTTCTTATGAGTTTTTGGAAAAACTATTTAGCTCATAAACCAAAAGCATTTTCTAAGATTTTATATTTTCATAGCATTACTGAATAATAGTTGAACGATGTACAGAAAACCGATTTCGATGTTATCAATAAATTATAAAGATATAGCATAAACAAAGTGTCCTCTTTATAAAATGAACAGTCCTTATTATTTATAACCTGGAAAATTACAGGATAATTGCAACCTCTCTAATGAATTTACAAATAAAACAAATTTCTCAAGAAGTTCCATCAGAATTTTCTTTGGAAATTGTTATTGGAATCTATGCTTCCTTGACTTCTGGTTTTCTAGAATTCTGCCACAGATTCTCTACAGATTTATTTACCGCTATGCTTATTTTGGAAGCAAAAATTTCCTGGAGTTTTTCAACTAATTTCCTCCGAAGATTCGCAGGCAAGAGACATTCCAAAAACAATTTTCTTTTCAATTCTTGAATAATCCGGGGACTTGAAGCAAAATTTCTAGAAAAAGAAAACATAAAAGAATTTCTGACGCATTTTTTTTTATGTATTTTAGAAATATTTCTCAAGGGCTTTTGATAAACTTCGTGAAAGAATTAGTAATCATTTTTTTGGGAAAACTATTTGAAAGAACAGAAGATTTTCTTATACGACTTTCAGCGAAATATCTCAGTATAAGATTTGACAGAACCAATTATTTTTAGAGGAATGCTGAACTTTTAAAAGATGAGGTAACATTAAATCCGGGATCATATTCCGGAAACAGTTTTCTAATAAATAGTAGACATGTCCATCAGGAGGAAATTGCTTTGAAAGTATGAACAAGTCCCACAATATTACTCGACTAATTTTCAAGAGATTTTCAAAATTTCTGAAGCCATCTTTCAATATTTCTTCACGAGTTTCATCATACTTAAATTTCATAAAGAATGTCGAAAAGTTTTTTAGAAAATTTTAAAAAACTTGGCCATGCCGAAATTTTTGAAAGTCAAGCCTTAATTTTCCACAAAAATTCCCGCTATGTACTGTCTGAGAAATTCCTTAAGGAATTTTGTATATTTTTCAATTTTTTTCGGACATTACCTTGAGCAGGATATCCCCCAAAAACATGAGTAATTATAATGCAGTGAATATGCTGCTTTATGCTGAAACAGCATTTATTTGGATTATTCAGAAAAAAACGAATTTTGGGAATCCAATTTCCCGGATATTGCCTTTTTTGTACCACGATATTTTTTGCATCGGAAATGTCGAAAAATTGCGCTTATCGCAAACAACAAGAAGCTATTTCTAACAAATAACCATTCAATCGACGGCCGGACGGTTAAGATTTCGGTTGTCGGGCGATTCACCGAAGTCAGAACCACCACGCTGATGTTGTATAAGACAAGCGAGGTTTCATTACTATAGATGTTCAACATAAAATAACGTTACTATAGAAGAGATTTTTGTCAATAACAAGAGTCATGTACATTGAATCAGAAGATTTCGCTTCATGTTAAAAAGTTTTTGTTAAAATTTTCATTTTTATTATCATCAAAATTTTCTGGGGGGGGCCTGGATGATTCTGGAGGGGGCCAGGCCCCCCTGGCCCCCCCTGTTCCTACGCCAATGAGTCAAACATTAAATTTTTAAGATCACGGATCTGGAAAACCAAACATCCGTTTAAGCTGAAAACCTAATCGACTGGTCACTAGCTGGTGGTGACCAATCGATTAAATCCTCAGCTAAAACGGGTATTCGGTTCTCCAGATTTCTGCTCTTGAAAATTTGAAGTTTGGCTTCGATTTAACTTATTTTATCATTCATCTTCACTTTAAGGAGTGGATTAAGTTAAGCCAGTTGTAAATATTAACAACGGTAACAATTGTATACTAGTTGAGAACAGTTTGGCCAACTTTTTGAGCGTTTTGTAGGTTTTTTAAGTGCTTTTGCAAAATGTTAATATGGATTATAGTGAATTTTTAAGTAAAAAACTTCATATCAAGATTTCTCGAGATTCCTCCTAGGGATTTTTTTAAAAATTGGCCCAAAGGTGCAGAGTGACCTCAGGAATCGAGCCCTGTGCTCAGATTTGGTGGACAATTTTTTTACATAATAACGGTCTGTCGGGGCACCGTGCAGGTATATTTCAAGCGATTCCTCATGTTGTTTCTTCAGATATTTTTCCATAAATTCCTCCAGAGACTTCTCCAAGCTTTCCTCCAGATAAATATCTACTGGGATTCTTGCAGAGATGTCTACGGGGATTCCTCCAGGGGTTACACTAGGACAACTTCTTTTAGGATAACTCCAGATATTTCTCCAGAATTTCCTTCGAGGATGCATTCAGTGTATTCCACAGGTAGTCTTCTCAAAATTCCACCAGGCATTATTCCTGAGATTTTTTCAGGGATTCTCAACCGATTACTCCAGTGATTCTACCTGGAATTCCGTTAGAGATTCCACAAGGAATTTCTCCTGGGATTCTACAAGTAATTACTTCACGAATCCCTAATGGGATCTTCGAGAGTTTTCTCCAGAAACTCTCCTAGAGATAGTTTTAGCAAAACTTTTTTAACAAATCCTCTATGGATTTACCTAAGAGTTCATTTTAGAGAATTGTTTTGGGCCTCAAAAAATACCTTCGGAGATCTTTCCATGTATTACTATAGAAATTCTTCGAGGGATGAATTCCATCATGAATTTTTCCAGAAATTTCATCAGAAATATTCCCAAGAATCCTTTTAGGGATTCTTTCAAGAATATGATTTCTTTCAATAATGTTTACGGAGGAATACCGTAAATTCGGGTGTAATTGATCAGTAGGGTGAAATTGATCACTGTGTCACGCGATTTTATTTCTTACTAATAGTGTACCAAATTCATTGTTACCTATAGTAAATGAACGGTTCTTCTTCTTTCTGGCGTTACGTCCCTACTGGGACAGAGCCTGCTTCTCAGCTTAGTGTTCTTATGAGCACTTCCACAGTTATTAACTGAGAGCTTACTATGCCAATGACCATTTTTGCATGCGTATATCGTGTGGCAGGTACGAAGATACTCTATGCCCTGGGAAGTCGAGAAAATTTCCAACCCGAAAAGATCCTCGACCGGTGGGATTTGAACCCACGACCAGGGCTGTTAAATGTCATGAATTTCACTTGACTTTGACATTTGAATATTGCTAATATCATCGCTCCTAGTGGAAAAAGTCATCGGAAAATGTTTTTCCCGGTGACCTTTTCCAAATTACTATCGATTGCCGATATTTGCTTATACGATATTTCTCATGCGAGGATGCTATAAGCATTTTAACTTTTCCAAAATTTTGACATTTAACAGCACTGCCCACGACCCTCAGCTTGGTCTTGCTGAATAGCTGCACGTTTACCGCTACGGCTATCTGGGCCCCCAAATGAACGGTGTTTGTCTTAAATAATGTATATTTGTGTATAGTGAAGTTTTTTGTGGTACAGAATGTTTATTTCAATGAAAATAATGTAAAATTCTAGAATCATGTTTGGTGTTAAATTGATAGACATCCATAAACTTCTAGTTCTAAACAAGGATTTGGACATGGTGTAAACCTGAAAGTGTGTAAGGATGCTAATAATATATCTCCAACACAGATTTTACTATCAAAACTCTTACCAATTTGTTCGTTTTGTTGAAAAATTTGATTTTCTGCTACAAAGCAGAGAAATCCGTTTGAAATTGCCTACATTTAGGCGTTTTTCGCGGTATGTTTGAAATTTAATTATTGATTATTTCCATAAATATTGTCCCTTTAAGAATTTGGCAAGCATATTTGAATTCAGGTAGCCTAAATTAAATATGTAAAGTTAATTTCAAAACTAACAATAATCACATTGACAAGTGATCAATTTCACCCCGAAATGGGATTCCCCGATTTTGAATATTAGTGCTGATTTTTGGCATTAACATCAGGATTTTTTCCAGGAGTTACACTAGGATAATCTCTTCAAGCTCAAGAATATTACTTGCTCCATGACTTACTTCAAGGACCTCTCCAGATAATCCTACAGGGATTCCCCTGGCATTTCTCGAGAGATTCGTTCCGGGCTTCCAAAAAAGCATCCAGGGATTCCTCTCAAATTTCATCTTGGAACTCTTCCATTCCTACAGGAATTTCATAAGAAATTATCTTTATAATTTCTGTAGGAATTACATTGGGAAAATGCCTACAAAAATTCCTCTAATAAAATGTCTTCATCAATTCCTTTTGGAAAATCTCTTCATGGATCCGAAGATTTCACCTGATATTTCCACAAAAAAAATTAATGGATTCCGCTAAGGATAATTCCAGGGTTTACTACAGAAAAACCTCTACATGGAGTTTTCCCGGGATTTATATAGGGATTCCACCAGCAAAATCTTTACAGTGATGCTTCCCGGGATACCTCCAAAAATGCCTCCAGGAATCTTTCTGTAATTAACTTCGAAAATCCTTCCTACAGGAGTTTCTCCAGAGACTCCTCCAGGGATTACTCTAGCAAAATCTCTAAAGAGATCCCCACAAAGATTTCTCCAGTTTTTCTTTTTCATGAATTCCTCCTAGGCTTCAGACAATCTCTAATGGATTCTTTTCGACATTGTTTCAGAGATGAGGGATCAACTGTATAGTTTAACACTTCAGTCGTCGCGCTATTGTATTCCATACAACACTGTTGAAAAAACCTCGCCTTTCGTTCACAACAGCAGCGTGGTGGTTCTGACGGTGGCAAACCGCGCGGCGACTGGAAGGTTAATAAAATATGCTGTTCGTCTACGCAGTCTTTATTATAAAAACAAACGTTGAAAAAATAAAGACTGCGTAGCTGAAAAGCATGTTTTATGTTCCAAAGATTTCACAGATAGGCGTATTTTGACTTCAACTATAAGGCCGCCTTCAGTGTCGTGTAGTAGACAAACTCAAGTGAAATTAAATAATATAGTACTAAATTCGGTTTTTCATCTAGTCCATAGTATTGTGCAAAAATGTTTGGATGGAATTGGGCGAAAAAATCAAACTGGAAACTAAGAAATACTTTTTATTATATTTTTCCCTTCAACCTTAATAAAAACTCTATGAACTGATACGCTAAGATTTTTGGTACGTTTTTTTACCCATTTTGTACGGCCAAATTCTAAGTGGAACAGACTTTAATTGAAATAATTTAACCGATCTAAAACTTAATTTTTGAAGTTTCCTATGAGTCTGTTATACATATGCGCACTCTTGAAAACTTAAACAGGAAACAGGAATTTATGTATTTCAGTCTTTTATCATGCTAATACATGTGCAAACATGTTCAACTTCACATCCTTATCACACAGTAGCAAAACAAACTCTTTTGTACATTATATCCTGGTACCTTGAAGATAGATCTCGACAGGAAAACCGTAGCATCCCATATCAAGCACTACACATATACGTTAACAACACGAAGGGTATCCCAGCGATGGCTTTCTAATGGCACCATAAAAATTGGCTAGGGCACAGACAACTTGCCTATGAAAGAAATTCCTCCAAAGGCATGAGCACGATAAAAAGGGTGCCACATCTTCCGTTGTCATTGTCGTAGCATTTTCGCCGGCTTCCGGTGATACGCATGGAACGCATCGGGGAGAACGAACCCAACATCCCTTTCGGTTTGTTAGCTATGTCGCTACTAGGGATCTACCTTGACACAACTTCCGTGGAAAGTCTGAAAAAAAAATCAGACAAATAAAAAAATAATGGCGAGTAGCAACCGTATCTCGAGACATTGAAAGTACGTCTAGGAAAAGGAAAAATACAAGTTTAGGACGGATACTTACAAAGTGGTGTTCGTGTGTGCTTGAGCCACATGAGAAATTTGTGGTTTATTGGCAGACAATGGATCTACAAGATGGTAACCACAAATTCATGGGAAAAATCAAAAGTGTGTTCCGATGCAATTGAGGAGAATACGGTTTCCTATGTCTATAAAGGATTTTTTTTTATTATCTCATGGTATCAAAATATTTAGCCAAGGGCTCAAGCAGGATGATCCATTGTCTAGTTCATTTTCACATAAAGAAAGTAAATACGACACTAAATAAAAAAAATCCTTTTATTCCGATATGGTTAAGTATCGATATTTGATACGATAAGATTATCGAATGTTATGTGTTGATTCAAAATAAAGAACAACTCTGACCACAAATAATAACCAATGTTTGCGAGAATTACTCAGATGCAGAACTTTTTCAAACAACCTCATTACATTCAAGACTCTACCAATCCAACCAAATGCCCAAACAAAACCGGACAAATACTGTATACTGGTTAGAAAGAATCATACAAATAGAAAGTTCTCCTCAATCCCCTCTCAAAGCGGAAAGAGAAACAGCTTATTTTCCAATTTTTCTATCGCACTAAAACGGTTATGATATAACCAATTTTTACACCACCAAATTATTTTTATTCCGGTAGCAACTTTATTATTGAAAAAAGTTAGAAAATGAGAAACTTGGACTTGACGGTCTTCCCTCTGCTTTTGTATCCATGCACGGAAGACACGAATGAACAGTTTCGGTGGTAAGTTATGGCGAAAGTTTTCCTGCCGTCTTCCTGCGAGTGGATGTCTGCGTTGCGTCTTGTCTTGTCGCTAAAGAGATAGTTTCAGCATAGTCACAGTTTATTTGTCTCCACTTTTGGGATTGTTGCCAATAAGGAAGTCACGTATTGTCGAATGTTTTCCCGACTGTTATTTGCCTTCGCCTGGGCTGTCATCTGGAATATTCATCATGGCTCAACTCAAAGTGGAGTTGAAATGGCTGGTTTGCTAGTTTTAGGGGGTGGGATTTTTTCGAGTTGAGCAAGTACATACTGTCATGCATTTTGGAGTTAAGTATGAATACGGACAAGCTGGTATCTTATGATTAGGCTAATTGAAAACTTTTTTCTTAGGTGCTCTTCATACATGTAGTTTTTGCAGAGACGGATGAAATGCGTACTATGAAACGAATTAAAGGTCATTAAAATAACTTGAGTATTATTCACAAAATATTGATAAAATATCAATATTTGTCATATTTGTTTTTTTTTTTCGTTCTTATCTTATTGTTCTAGGATAAGGCTTTCAGTCTGTTATGCTCAAATATCGTACTTTTTTTCAAAATAGGAGCTGGTTAGTTGCTTTTGTTCAACATTCCTACATAGTCATTTCTTTCGCTGCCTTGAACATCCGTGCCTGTACTCTCAGTGCCATTCAGATGTTCTTTGTAGTGCTGATTCCACTTTTCGGTCACCTCACGTTCGTCCGACAGATACCTCTTATCCTTTTCCCTGTGCATATCGGATCGCGGCTTGAAGCCTTAGCGGTATGAGTTGTCTTTTTGAAAAACTTCCGCGTTCCAGCAGCTTCATTTCTTCACATTTCGCTTCATCCAGGAATCTACGCTACAGTCTATTGAATTCAACAGAAGTATACTGTATTTATAAGGATTCTTCATTTGCTCTAATTGAGTTTAGTATTGTAAGTTACCTATAAACATGCTCAAATTAATCAGAAATATTGTTTAACGTATGCTCTGTAAATCCCCAGTCTATACAAAATTATAGCAGTGCTTACGCTACGATTTCTTTATAGTCCATAGTTTGTACACTAAAATTGTGAATACTTTACACCGTGGTCAATATATTCTCATACACTTTTTCTTTTCTTTAGTGTAATTTTATTGAATCCGAAGTCATCCTCCAACCGGGATTGCTGAACCGACCCTGGCATTTGGACGGCCAATGTCGAGTCGGGGTATGCTGTGTCCACCGCCGGGATCTAGTTGAGTAATTCGCGAAACAGCACCGGCAAAAGGTCATCGGGGCGCCTATAAACCAGAAGCTTCCGTCCACCGGCATCGTGGGACCGAACTCGGCATCTGCCCGGATAACATTGGAAGCGCCACTGGAGAAATCTTCGTCAGGGTAGGATAGATCCACTGCCGAGGACTACTCTGAGTAGTACGTAGCGTATCACCGGCTCGAGTCGTCGGAGCACCATTGAACCGAATGGCATGCTCCAACCGGAATCACTGTGCCGACTTTGGCACTCCACCGGCCAGTATCGAAGCATGAAGAAACGCGTAGCCAGAGTAGGCTTGCTCCACCGTCGGGGACTAGGCCGAATAGCATCGATCGTCACAAAACACAAGTTTTGGGTCGTCGAGGCACATGTGAACCAGAAACCATCCTTCAACTTAAATCGCTGAACCGACCTCGGCATCCTGGTCAACCAGGAGAGCTTAAAAAGCAGCAATTTGCGAAGAGCAGCGGAGAACGAGTCGTCGTAGAGTATCGAAATGCACAAAAAGCAGTGCAAAGTCCAGCGAGATTTTTAACCGCCAATTGGGCAAAACGAGTAGTAGCAGAGACACCGTAAAAATGTTGTAGTAAGCATCGTTTTTGACGACATCCTGGGGAGATCGAGGAAAAGGAGCAGTAGCCGAGGTTTTTTAGTAGTTAAGCACGTCTCTCGTGAGTCCCACACCGTGCCAGCACTAACCATCTGAATATCAAAAGGAAGTCTGAAGTTTAGTTTCAAGTCTAAATGGATAATCAAATTATATTTTTTCCGAAATTGAAGTATTGTGAAAGAAATTTCATTATGCGATTTTCAATAGTCGCAGAACAGAAACTATCATATATTAAAATAAATAAATGTTGAAATTTGCTAACAATCTCATTATTTGTAAAATAAGGAATTTATTGTATAATACTATTTTATGATGAATAAACTGTTGATTGATTAAAATAAATAATGTTAGCTACTGAACGACTTGCGTGTTTGTGTGAACCAAATAAAAATTTCGATATTTCATGAAAGGCATCTTTAGAGTATCATAAATAATATCGAGATATGTTCACCATTATTTTTGTAATCTCTTGTTGTCGCAAATTGTTGTGTAATGATGTATTACACATTTTCAAAGCATTGCGTAAAGAAAAAGCGTTGCGCAATTAATCGTTACGCTACTGAAATCTGTTACGTTATGACTCTTACGGCACTACATATTTCAATACAGGAAAGTACAGCCGCTCACGATGATAAATTAAAAAAATGGAACAAAAAGTTGGGATTGTGTTTTAATTTATCCTAACCTTCTGCACAGCCTAGATCAAGGCAATACAACATTTACCGGGACAACAAGTAGTTAAATATAATTGTTGATCAAACTCTTAAGAATATAATATTGATCAATATTCATCTAAATCTGTTTGTCTTGAATTGGTTGCTGCAACCAAGGGAGGTTGAGTGTTAACAAAAGCTTCATCTAAATATTTCCAGTAGAACAAATTTTCTGAATAGCTTTTACGCATAACACACGAGTTTGCATGATTTGAACTGCGTGCTCCATCCTGGTCATGCGAAATCCCAATTGGAAACAACGCGTTGATCTAATTTGCATTCAAACCAACAAGATTCACCGAAGCTATTCCTTCTTATTTGTTACCGGTCGCAGAAATATATTCACTTACAGTTGATTAGCTTTATCCGCAACGAGAGAGTTTTTACACCGCCAGCAAAATATTGATATACCCTGGCGGAGTGCGAAAGAAAACATAAGAATTTCCTGAAGAAGGGGATAACTGACTACGATGGGCTACGTTGAAAAATCGTATGAAGAGATTGTAAACTAGTAACGGGTTGAAAATAAGTATATATAAATATATTTTATTTTCTAGAAGTATATATAAATGTATTTAACCTTTTTTTCACGAGATTTTCAGTCCTAGGCTTATTTTAACTCGGAACCAACGGCTTTACTTCCCTTCCGAAGGAAGTTGGGGGCGATCCATTAATTACGTAAGACAATTTTCGGGGTTTCTCAACCCCCCCTCCCCCCATGGTAAGATTTTTTGTATGAAAATTAAAATTAAATTGTATGGCGCGTAAGAAATCTCAAACCCCCCCCCCCTCCCCCCATAAACCCTTACATAATTAATGGACCGTCCCTTGTCACTATAATATTTTCATCATAAGTAAATATCTCGTTAATGAATTTGATACTAGGTCCTCAGCGTGAGAGGTGTGTGATCTAACCACTACACCAGTTCTGTCCCCGACAGAACGTATTTTATTCTACATACATAGAATATGTTTTAAAATATGTTCAACATTTAAAATAAAAATGCTTCTTTACAAGTTATCAGGATTTAAAAATTCTTCACAAATTTGTTATCATTTCAAATCCCCTTAACCTTTGCTATCACCTACGCAAACCACCACCCATCATGATGTGTTGCCGTGGAAATTCGCCTTTCGCCAACGTAATAATAATAATCTCTGTTCACGTTCCTGCCCGAGTAGCAAGACTTTTGTGCAGAACTGAATGCCGTGGAAGCCTGAAGCTAAAACCGCATCACTTGAAGAAATACTTCCTCATAAAATGGCAGCGTGCGCTCCAATCCGAAGATTTCGACGCCATTATTTGGCAAAGCTTCACAGAGGGTATTAATATTCTGCAAATGTGAGACGTAAATTAAATTACTGTTACGTGCGGTTTGGAAAGGAAAGTATGACTCCCAAGAAGGACATCGGATATGCCTTATTTTCGGTGGAACGACCATTGCTGGATGAAAATCGCAAAATCATTTTTTGCTATTAAACTAACAGTCTGACAAAGATAATGGCACAAGTTGGTACCATACGTTTGTTTCAATTTTACATAGCAGATTATTCGTTTGTAGAATATTTTAAGACATACTTAACACCCACATCTTTGAATGACAAATTTAATTGACTATTCATGCCTAAAAATCTTAAAAACTCGCGCATAATTTTAATTTAGTATTCATAAGTCCAATTGAAAATCAAGTTACTTAGGACTTTGTAAAGAAAACGTTTTCGAAAATTCTTATGAGACTGATCTGGAAGAAATGACAACTATTATTGGAAAAAATAAAAAATATAAATGCTCTCGGCGATGACGGAATTTTCAACATCCTGATCAAGAAACTATATATAACTTATATATTTAACTTAATATATTTAACAAATGTTTGCAATTGTCATATTTTCCTGACAAATGGAAAAATGCCAAGATTGTACCAATTTTAAAACCAGACAAAAACCCTGTAGAAGCTTCCAGCTATCGTCTAATCAGCTTGCTTTTCTCCATCAGTAAACATTTTGAAAAGGTTATTTTGAACAAAATGTGGATCATCAACGAAAATTTATATTTTCCCAATTAACAGTTCGGATTCCGACATGGATATTCGACCACTTATTATTTTTTTGTGTAACAAATTTGATTCGTTTCAACAAATCTGAAGACTATTCTATTCGTCTTGCTCTTCTAGACATAGAAAAAGCATTCGACAGTGTTTGGTATGAAGGCTTAACTGTAAAATAAAAAACTATAATTTTACAACATACATTGTTAGCTGCCATTCCATGGAAAAAAAAAACGATCTAGTGGGTCACCGAATTCCGTGAAAATTTGCTGTTTTGTTCCTTTTCATAAATAAGGATGCACATGTTTTTGGATTTTTTGTATTAGGGTGACCATTTCCAAAATAGGGTGACCAGAAAAATCGTGACTTTGCAAAATGTTTATTTTAAAAAAAATCATAACCACTTTTAAATTTTTTGAAGTTTCTAGAAAAAATGAGAACAGTAATACGCTCCTTTGTCCCAGAACCGAAAAAAAAACATAAAAAATAAAAAAATATGTATTTTCAAAGTTTGATATTTTTTGAAGTTTTAAGCTATTATTCCATAAAAAAAAAGATTTAAATCGGTTGCGCTGTTCAAATGTTATGAGTTTTTAAAAATAAAAAATCTAATGCGCTGAGACCTACAGTGTGTGCCGATAGAAATGATTTTCAAAAAAATATATCTCAAATATATCTCTCTCTGAAAATTCAAAATCTTTAGCTTTTATATAAAACAAACTTTGCTAAAAATTTGACAATAAACGTAAAATTTTCTGAACTTTCAAGAAAAAATGAGAACAGCAATAGCTGCTTTGGTCCCCAGGCCTTCAAAACAAGAAAAACCGGAAATTTTTGATATTTTTTCATGTAAAAAACAATGATTGTGAAAATTTTGTAGTTCATAATCTTTAGCTTTCATTTCGTCAAAGAAAATTGAAAATCGGTCAAGCTGTTCAAAAGTTATAATCTTTTAAATAATTAAAATTTTGCAAAGTCGCGATATTTCTGGTCACCCTATTTTGAAAATGGTCACCCTAATAAAAAAAATCCAAAAACACGTGTATCCTTATTTCGGATAAGGAACAAAATAGCAAATTTTCAAGGAATTGCTGTAGAATAATTCAAAGTTATGTGTCATATCGAACACTTCAGACTAATTATCAGAACTCCAAGTGTGAAAGATTTCCTGTAAAAGCTGGTGTTCCACAAGGCAGCATTTTGGGGCCAATATTAGACAATATTTTCACATCTGACTTACCAAAAATCTTTGTTTGTGGATGACACAAGCCTCTCCGCCAAAGGACAAAGCCTGCGTGTCATCTGTAGTAGATTGCAAAAAAGTTTGGATATTTTTTCTTCAAATTTGCGATAATGGAAATTTTCTCCTAATGCTTCCAAAACTCAACTTATAATATTTCTACATAAACCAAAAGCTTTTTATTTGAAACCTTCAAGTAGACATGTTGTCACGATGAGAGGGGTTCCAATAAATTGGTCATATGAAGTTGAGTTTCTAGGGCTCATGCTAGATAAAAATTTACCTTTCAAAAATCACATTGAGATTGAATGCTGAATGAATATAACAAATATATGAATCTATGTATCCAATTATTAACACAAAATCGAAGTTTTTCCTAAGAACAAGCTTTTGATCTTCAACAAATTTTCAGGACAGCCATGTTGTAGGCTATACCAATATAGACTAGCAGTTGTAATATCAGGAAGAAAGCTATACAGAGGATTCAAACGAAAATTTTGAAAATAATTCTGAAGCTCATTGAGTTACTAAAAATAAATAAAGATACCAAAAACGTCAGTACTGCTTTCAACGAGCAAACCAAATGTAACAATTCCGAAAGAGAGTGCAACAGTCATAGTTCTGGAAGAAACTTCCTAGTTACAGTCATATAAATATATAAAAAGAGTATCTGCCGTGGAAACGTTCCGATTCCAGTCACGTAAGAATTTTCCATTACCGAGACCAGAGGCAGTCCATCAACCACGGCACCGGTTTTGTCGTTGTGGTGTAAGAATCCTGCTCCAACCTAGTGCTTCCCGTATGTGCTGGGCTACGGAGTGGTTACACAATTTACACTCTGTTGTAATTGTACCTATTCAGAGGGCTAATAGAACTCATTTTTTCTTATATTTAGGGTGTTAATTGTAAACATTTTGAAACAAAATTCTTTGTATGAAATTTATTAAAAACACTGTAAATTGAAAGTTAAAAGAATCAATATCATAAATAATTTAACATCAATCCTCATAACATTTTAGTATTTCGAACTCATGATACAATTTTTGTAAAACAAATCACTAGAATTGACAGCTAAAAATGGATACAATCAACACATTAACCCGTATAGGCCTGAGTGGAAGCAAAAATTCTAAATCCCTCACCGCTCAGCGAATTCTTAATGGGTTCAAATGATTTTTTGTCAGTTTACTGGCACACATATCTAGTTTCTAGAAGTGGATAGAGGAACACGAAAATATGCTTGAGGCCGGAGTTATTCCGGCGGGTTACTGGGTCAAGTCGGGTAAAAAAGGGCTATTTTTTGGGACATGTCAAGTTACCTTTATTTATTTGCTATGGCAATAATTTGAATTTGCATAAATCATTAAGATCTGATATTCAACATTATAGATGAAGTGTTTTGCACCGTTCAAAATATACCGGATGTGGCCATTCGGACATAATGCCCGGAAGCAATGGGCCAATGAACTGACAAAAAATCATTTGAATCCGTTAAGTAATCGCTGAGCGGTGAGGGTTTCAGTATTTTTGCTTCCACTCAGGCCTATACGGGTTAAACACAATTAAGAGGAAAATAACCGTCATAACAAATTTTCAAAACCATTCTTTTCGCTCAAAATAGAAGCAATGTTCCTTTCTTGTGTTATTCTAATACATTCATGGGTAACTCCACCGAAACGTGTAAGTTTCCAAATGGGAAGGTTTCTTCCACCACGAGCTTCCCAACTAAGTGACTATGAGCTTGCTGAGCTGATCATCGCGACAAGCCGCGACAGGCTCTGCCTCCGAAATGGCACTTTCAGCAGAATGGGTGTAAACGAAATCGTGGACGTGGACCAAATGAAAAGAGTTTCTATTTTTCATATTCCATACCGTATCTGGATTTTGCCGCTGTATTTACCGCAATTCATACGCGAGGAAAACCTAAATGGGAAATTGTGACTCTACGCTCCCGGATAATAGGGAGGTTATCACGGATTGCGATTGAAAGCTGATTTGTTTTGGGCTCTGGTGGTGCATACAAAAGGAGGCAATATAGATTTAGTTAAAATTAAGAAATATTTGAGAATTCTAGTGTGAAATTTGACCAAAAGTGTGAGACCGCGACAAAGCGCGAAATTTTGGTTTTATCGCCTAAATCTCCCGCGAAATTTTAAGAATTTTGCCGCGGATTTCAATAGTCCCTACTTATCGGTAATCACACCGATAATTTCGCTTTAGGTATTATGTTTTTTTAAAGAATCTCTTCAAGATTGTTTTTTCTTTCCTGTTAACAATTCTTTGTTTTTTATTGTTCAGAAATTGATTCTGATAAGTCCAGATAATTCTCAGTTTGACAACATTAATATTATTTACCTGAGGATATGAAGTCTGCGTACTTGTGTCGTTGCTGTATTGACTGTAGTTTCAAATATTTCCATCTTTTTACAAAATTAAAACAATATTTCTTTTTACTATATTAAAATGTATTATTTTAATAAAGTTTTTGTCAATACTGGAGAGCCATTTTTAGATAAATGTGTAATTATGAATCATTATCAATAATGTAAAACATGTAGCCGAACTTGAAATGCGTTGCAAAATCCATCATAAGTTCACTAGACTAGACTAAAACTGTAAGCATGTATTCATTGAAGTAAACCTATTTAAATGGCAACTCATGATTGTTAATATAGATAAAAAAAACTTTTCACCCAATTGAATCAAAAGACCCCATAAAAAGGTTTTC
This sequence comes from Aedes aegypti, assembly GCF_002204515.2. Lineage (NCBI taxonomy): Eukaryota > Metazoa > Arthropoda > Insecta > Diptera > Culicidae > Aedes > Aedes aegypti. Next base: position 257,034,536 of record NC_035109.1, on the reverse strand, counting down.
TTTTTATGGTTTTTAAAAGTTTGTAATATTGTTTACCTTCTGGGAGTTCATTGAAATACTCGTACTGAAAAATGATGCACTTCGGCTTGATACACACATTACGTAACGACAAAATAGTTCAAGTTTATATTTTAACGCTACTTTTCCAGAAAGCACATGACTATATTATGTTTTCTTCCTCCCACACCCCAAAGTGTTACGCAATATGTGTATGATACCTCCGGCTAGTTAATTTACCGGGCACTAAAAGAGGGGAGACGTTCACTCTGTTGAGCGTCGCTATTTGCCTTCAAATACAAGTCCCTTGGGTACAATCTTTACAAATGTGAACAAACTTTCCTGGCTGCATAAAGCAATTACTGTTGGCGTTGTTTTTTTCATTGCTTCTTTTAGGGAAGCAGTTTTTTTCAACACAAGTCACAACGCCTTTGCTAACGATTTCAAGGAATAGGTAACAAACAGTTGATCAACTTGCTAAATGCATGATAAAATACGGGGAGTTTACTATGACCCCAAAAGGCAGTGATCCTCTTCTCAGCCTAACTAATCATATACTACTATTTAATGTTCTCAGAATCGTGGGCTGTAAGCTACCAACTATAATTAATTTGAAACGATTTCAATGTGTTTTTTCTTCTGTCCTTGGTTACTTCAGGGCTTTTTTTTCTATATTTTTAAAGCTAAGCATGCTGTTTCGCTCAAAAAAAGTAAAAAAAAAATACTTGTCTGAATGGATCAAGAAACTTCCTACTGAGAGCCTCATTTGAAATGACATTTCTTCAATGAATCAAATTATCATCAAAATAGACGAAAAATAAACAACAAAGCAAGCTCGCTCACAACCGTTTTTCGCAACTGTTGTGGATAAGGACACAATCAAAAGCAAAATTGTCATGACGATCAGGGGCTATCCATTAATTATGTAAGGGTTTATGGGGGGGGGGTTTGAGATTTCTTACGCGCCACACATTTTTTTTTAAATTTTCATACAAAAAATCTTACCATAGGGGGAGGGGGGGGTTGAAAAACCCCGAAAATTGTCTTACGTAATTAATGGATCGCCCCTCACAGAGCGCAACATTGTTGCAACGTTTTCAACTCGCGATTTATCAGTTATTTTAAACACAAAACCAAATTTGTTTTATGGATGCTGTTTGATAATGTGTCAATGTTTACCAACACGAAGAAAGTTCTCGAAAATTGCAATGCGAAGCCCAGAAAATCGCTGCACACCTGGTGATCGATCTTTGTCATATTCTGTTCAAGTGATGATAAACTCATGTTGCGGAATAAAATTGTTGCAACAAGAATAAGAGGTGACAATGTCTTTGTTGCTGCGTGTTGGGTGACAATTGTTTCACTGCATTTCTTCTCAACTTCGTATTGTCATCAAATTAGTGTGATTTCCCTAATTATTTCTGGGAAGATTTTTCCATGCATCGAGATAGACGATTACTTTTCTTGTCAGCAGCAAACCAGCCTTGACAAATAATTTATTTTGAGGCTCAAGTGCCATAAGGCATAACGAAGCCATTGACGTTTTGACGTTACTGAGTGGGGGCAAATTGCTTCTGCATGTACTTCCCGCGCAATAAAAATGTTACACCCAAAAAATATCTTAGGCTTTTGAGCTAAATGGGCACTTTGCTTAAGGAATTTTTTAAATGAAAAAGAAATGGAAATGATATAAAAAAGATTTAATACTGTTTAAAAACAACTTTTTAACGGGAATTGAATCAAGACACGTACCAAACCACCGGGATGAACCTGACGCCCCTATCATCGAAGCTATTGGTACACTTAAGTGAAAGGTGATACAAACCCAAATAGTTCTACGTCTGCCTATCCCATATCAACATGGACTTGGTGTTTGTTTTTTTCAAATTGCTTCTGCATCTGAGTTGTAAATATCACGTTAGTGACATAAATAAACGGCAAACTTACTCGTTCTTGGTAAATGTTCTTCATTAGACCTGTGCGCCTAAATAATTTCATTTGGCGGTGGCGGCGGCGTTACAACGTTGACAGTTTTCGGCGGCGTACAGAAAAAAAAATTCAAAAATATAAAAGTTGAAATTTTGTGTATACATATGGTCCAAATAACGTAAACGTGTTTAATCTCATTTCTCATATATTTCTTACAATCTTTATGGTCATGCCACAATAAAAAATAAATAAATTGCGGTAGTTTTTTTCGTTTTTCCATTTTTTTTTGCACCGTTTTTTCATCGGTTTTGCAAAGCTCTTCAGTTTTAAGAATCCATGTATTTTTAATTCCTTTATTAGTATCATTCAAAACATCACATTCATTTCTTATATCTAGGTGTTCTGTGTTAGAAAACACTATTATTCTAATTTGGTAAAACTAAATCAAGCTTTCATTAACATTTTGTTAACAACATATTACATTTCATTAGCCGCACCAGTTCAGAATTTTACAGGTGCATTCAATCTATCTGCTTATGACATAAAACAAATCGCTTAGAATCGGTGTTAAGTGTGATCACTGGTCACCTGGATATTTCGGATATCTAGAGATATTCCAGATTTGAGCGACTGATTCGTAGCCATTAACCAAGTAATTGAATGTTATAGAATGTTCTCATTTTCGTTTATTTGTTTGTCAAAACAATACACCGGATTCTTTTTATTTTTTGCACGGGGGATGAGTGCCGTGTAAAAAACCGTGCCAGTAAAAAAATACGTGTTATTTCGAGAAACCGTGCAAAAACGAAAACCGGTGTTTGTTTATCAACGTCTTTTGTGAAAAAATAAAGCACATCGGTTCAACCAATTTAAAATCAAAAAGCATTTTTGAAAAACAGAAGAGTTTTTTTTTAATTTAATATAGTGTAAAAGTACCGAAATCAAAAAAAATATATTGCTCCCTGAAGCAAACCCTGAAAGAATACTTGAAGAAGATGCTGGTAAAATACCTGTGAGGATTTCTACACGAGTTTTCATGGAAGGAACTAACGGAGATATTTTAAAAAAAACGGAGAACATTAGGAAATATCTGGGGGAATTCCTGAAGTTTGCTTTAGATTAATATCTGCCGGATTTTTTTTTTTAGTAAATTTTTGAGGAACTCTTGGGGGAGTTTGTTGGGATATTTTCTAAGTAAAAACTTCTTCAATAATCTCTGAACAAAGTCTAGAAATAGTTCGCCAGAAGATGGACGGAGAACTTGAAGATTTTTTTTCTCAGGAACCCGATACATGGAGATATCGAGTCATGGAACAAATATCCTTTGGAATGATGTTTATAGGGATCATCATATAATAAGTAAATTCTATGAGTCGATAACTAGTCATGGAGGTTTAAATGTAGTTCATTATAGCCATTTTTGTGAAATTATTCATATGGTGACATAGGCGACACGCATTTCAGAGTAGTAGTTCCCAACCTTCTTGAAGCTGCGATACCCTTAAATATTTAACAAACATTTTGCGGACCTTTGAAAGTGTATGATATCGAACGAAAAATTATGAAAACTTCAAACGATTTAACCCTTTCTTTCCCATGGTAGCTCCAGAGCTCCACTGACTATCATCGAACCTTAGACAAACTGAATCAGATAAATAAAACGCAATATTTATATAAACATTATTCTATACACATCAGATTAACTCAACACTCCATTAACTCTACACTTTTTATATTAAAATATTAGAGTATGTTAAAACTACAAATTGAACTTTAACACTGCAAAAAAATAAAATACTAAAATCACTTGTAAGGCGAGCAAATACCTTTAAACTCTAATATGTGTTGCTTATCTTGACAGATAGGCCTATTTCGTCTGCGACTGACAGACTTCTTCAGTGTCGAGTGCTCGACCATTGAGTCAGCTGTCAAATCAACATTTGCTATCATAAGTAAAGTCGCATAAGATCACAGGTTAGTTCGGTAGAAAATTTAAACGTACATTTTGGTTGTCTGGGTCGCCGCCACACACATTTCTCCTGCACGCCGCCGAAGATCATATTTAGCACTCGGCATTCTAAAACCCCAAGAGCTTGCTAGTTCTCCTCGAGCATAGTCCACGTCCCATGGCCGTAGAGGTTTACCGATATCATGAGCGTTTTGTACATCGTGCATTTGGTGCGGGGGTGAATCTTTCTTGACCGCGGTTTCTTCTGGAGCCCATAGTAGGCACGACTTCAACTGATGATGCGCCTTCGTATTTCCCGACTAACATTGTTGTCGGCCACCTCGAAGGTCCCAAGTAACAATGAAAGCTGAACAGCAAGAGTATTTGCTGAATATTGGCTGATCAATGGTGTACAAGGCTGAACACCGTGACAGCTGAACAATAATTTGAAGAAAAGCTTATTAAACACTCTTATTCAGCAGTATACTCAAAGCTGAATATTGAGTTGAACAAACTATTTTTCATCTACAGTTTTAACTTTTGTTCAGCCAACCTGAATGATATTGGTTAAAGGTTATTTAAAGCTTTAATCAAATCAGCAGCCATTGTCGAAAAAATTTTCACCTGTATGTTGATAAAAATACACATACCGAAATATATACCTACATTGGGTCGAATACTAAATTAATTATTATAAAACTGTTTCATCAAACAACAAAGTTTTCACATCCCGAAGCAGACATGCTGTAAACGCACACCCTATCATTTGTCGAAAAAAATCCTGAATCCGGCATCGATGACCTTGTGTAACAACAAGATAGAACACTACACTCGATGACGCAGATTTCTTCGTAGCATTTTTAATTAACTGTACGAAATCGAAATCATTACCAACTTGCGTTGACAACAATTGAATAGCAGAAATTAAAAATTACCGAGGATTCTATTTTGAAACAAAATCACAACACACTTTGACAGCTAACTCAAGTGTTTTTGCATAGCGCTGTTATCACTTCTTCAGCCTCAATGCAGCCTTTAAAATAGCCCTTATTCAGACAAAATAATATGTTAGTCCCTTGCTGTTGATGATGTTCACACAGTCTCATGTGGAGCAGATGTCAAGGTAAGTGATTATAAATCAGCGATTCCCAGTTCAAATCTCAATGGCACATATTTACTAATCTTCATCTTTAAATTCCAGCACTTTTCTACACTATGTGTTTGAAATTGTTAGTTGCGTTGATAAAACCCAAAACTGTAAACCTGTAAATACTTTTTATTTTTTTTTTTTTTTGGGTAATTGTTGAATAATGGATGAATAAGCGATCGTTAAGCTTTCGAAGGTTGCCATCTGTTCTAAAAATAGAATTATGGTTATTGAAAGAGGCCTGAATAAGCGCATGCTAGACCTTTATTCAGCCTTCTATATAGCTTCAATTAAGCTTAAGGCTGAATAAAATCGCCAGAATTAGATGTTTAATTGCTGAACAACAGTGAATGCAGGCTATGGACAGCTTTTGTTCAAACAAAGGCTGAATTGAATTAGCTATAAAAGCGTTTGAGCAGCTTCAAATTGTTACCTGGGGTATCCCCATCTATCGTGACACTGCTTCGAAGGCGGGCCCTATCGCGTTCAGTTCCGCCTATCAGCCACAATTTTGGACTTTGTCGATTTCATCTTCTTCTTTCTGGCCTTACGTCCCCACTGGGACTGAGCCTGCTGCTCAGCTTAGTGTTCTTATGAGCACTTCCACAGTTATTAACTGAGAGCTTACTTTACAAAGATCATTTTTGCATTCGTATATCGTGTGGCAGGTGTGGCATAGAGTATCTTATGCCCTGGGAAGTCGAGAAAATTTCCAACCCGAAAAGATCCTCGACCGGTGGGATTCGAACCCACGACCCTCAGCTTGGTCTAACTGAATAGCTGCGCGTTTACCGCTACGGCTATCTGGGCCCCATTGTCGATTTCATGCGCTTTTTGAATAGCGCCCAGATCGTTGATCGGTAACTCACTCTCTTTGGTTGCATTAAGAATCAGATTACCTGCATAAATCATTATCATTGGAGCAATTTTCCCATAATTATTTAACTTTCATCCTTTACGTCTCAAGTGGGACAGAGCATACTTCTCAGCTTATCTGAAAGTATGTACACCTGAATTTCAGTCCATCATTTTTGATTATTTCCTTTAAGTATGATCTTTTTCAGTACTTTAATTTACCATAAACCGTTTCTGTTATTCTTCAAAGTTTTGATGACTCTTCGAATTGTCAAAAACAAATTTTGATATTATGCTTACGTATTAGAAACATAACTGAAATCTTATTTTACCCTATAATGTCGACATATTGTATCTATAATTAATACATCAACCCTAGCTGTAATTGAAATCGCTTGTAAAATAATAAGCTACCATGCGTCACCACTGATGCCATCGGTATAGAAGCTTCATGGTTTCAATAGTGATGAAAATGAAATTGATAATTTTTAAAAATATTACATCTCTGTATAAAAAACATATCTTTGTGCAGATACAGTTCAAACGCATACGTAACAGTTCTAAAGTTATGCTATAAACAGAGATAACTATGCCTAACGTCACACCTGGCGAACTAAACGGTAGATTTCCAGGAGCAATTGCTCATGCCGTTCCCAGAAACGTAATACAATTCGATTACGTTCCGAAACGTCACGAGCTGATTTCAAGCAGCACCGTAAGCTTATCTATTTAGCGGTTTTTGTTATCAGTTGGTAAACACTCTCTCTCCCTGATATTGTGACTGAATGTAGCCTCCCCGATAACGCAAAATGCATCACCTATAGCAGTCAGTGGAGCGTTCCGTAGAAGGTAGTCTGATTGATTCAATTTCCGTGCTCCAAATCTGAAAAGTAATCTAAACTTTGGAACTCACAACAATTCGATTGAGAATCAAAGAAGAGGTACCAGTATAGATACGCATATAAAATAATACTGTTGATTGAACCACACTTCCGAGAAGCCGGAAATCATTTTGCACTAAAGCGAGAAAAGCTAAAGGAATCGAATGCACAGAAGTTATTTGCCTGACTATTTGTTGGAAAGAGGGTTACTATAGGAGCTGCTTCAGATTATCTGTGAAAAGAAAATTATGCGTGTGAAGGACATTCCCTCGTACGATTGGAATGCCAGAAGCCCCAGAGCAGTCGATGTCACTAGGCGGAAGGGAAAGACCGGCAGTTAATTAATGGTTGATTCATACTAATTAAAAACTCTACCTCTCTGGAGAAGGAAGCTTCCAGAAAAGGGAAAAAAATCCAGGAAGAAGGTACATTCAGCAGCTGTGAAAAGTGGAAAACGTTGTGAGCTTAAATATTTGATGAGGAATGATAATTTTAATTAAAATTAAACTTGTGATCAACATAAACTGATAAGGAAGGTATAAATATATTGAGGAAAACTCGTATCATTGTGGTGCTCAGAAAAGGGAAACCAACCTAACAAAGAGGGGTAAAATTACCAGAGAAAAAGAGCATGGCTAAAATTACGTTCGGAAAATTGTGCTTTCTAATTAATATTCTGACTGCCTGTGCTGTGATCGCACAGGCACAGGAAGATGACACCGGTGCTATGATGACTAAGTTGTGTAACTTTGATAAACCGCTAATAGATCCAACCGACGATGCTGGTGGCAAGTATTGTGACTGTGATGTGGAAAATTCGCCTCCATGGGGAATCCCAGTGGTAGTTATTAGCTGCCAGGATCATCACCTACAAAATGACATTTTCCAGGCAGAAGTTTTACCGCAAGCAACCATCAGATTGGATTTCTCGTACAATAAGTTCACGTCGATTCCAAACTTCAGCGGTGATAAATTGAAATATCTTAGTATGCGCAACAACAAGATAACAACTTTGCAAGATAAGAACTTTGTCAATATTTCCAGCCTGGTGGAGCTGGATTTAAGTGAAAATGAAATCGCGCTTATCAACAGCAATGCATTTGAAGGATTGAAAATACTTCGCAAACTGAACCTAGCTGAAAATCAAATCAAAACGATTCAGCCCAATGCGTTCTCTCCGTTTAACCATTTGGAACATTTGGTGCTGTCGAACAATCCTTTGGGTGAATTTTTCAACAAATCAGAAAATGATATTTTCTTAAAGCTCGGCGTTACACCCAGATTAAGCATTATAGAGCTTGAAAACTGTAGCCTCGTTCAGATAGATCTCTCCAATGGAGTTGGTTTAGATCACATCATTCTTAGCTCTAATCAGCTAACACAGATTCAAAAACTTCCAAGAGCGCTTTCTCACCTTGATATCAGCAACAATCCTATTCGATTGATGTCAGCAAACTTCCTACCTCATTTATCCAACCTTCAAAGTTTAACCATGGAAGATATGCCCAATCTCTACAGACTAGATGAATATGCACTATTTGGACTTCCTCGGTTGACACATCTTAATTTGCAAGGATCACGAAATCTATCCATGATAGATCCACATGTTTTTGGAAAAAATGTAGTGCTGAACGAAACCGACACCGTATTGGAGGAACTGATTCTGAAAGGAACTAACGTACGAACGCTGAACTCATCTCTCCAATTTGCTTTCGAGCAACTTAAAACGCTAGATCTCACAGGAACCCCTCTAAATTGTGACTGTCAAATTCGATGGTTGAAAGAAACGTCTTTCACTACGATGGCAACATGTGCAAAACCAGCCTCCCTAAGAGGAGCTCAACTATCCGAGGTGGATATCAATAAGTTGCAATGCAAAGTAGAGAAATCATGGATCTACACTATGTTTAACGTGCTTCTAATAATCCTTTTGATCGTACTGGTCATCGCTGCGGTATATCTTGTATATATTGCCATAAGACCTCGTCAACAAGTGCAGTTGCGAAAAGTTGGAGCCAATAGTCCTTACGCGAGGGTAACGATAGAGCCTAATCAGGCAGAAAATTTATAATAGTTAAATTATTTTTTGTTTTAGGATATTTATAATAAAATGTATTTCAAACATAAAAAATCGAAATGTTATTTTATGAAAAGAAACACAGTATAGATTTAAAAACTATGTTTCGTGACTTACATTGAGAGATTACTCACTACTGGGCATCTAAGCTTTTCAATTCAAAGCTCTATTTGTAATATTTTGGTTTAACACCACTGCTCGTCGGATTCGAACTTAGATTTTTTTGTTTCCAATTATATCAGATTTTCTCTAAATATTGTACCAAATTCATGCGCGGATTAATCACAGGGTATTAAAATTCATTCTACCTATTTTTATCAACTTATATTATATTTCTAAGATCGCTTAAATACCAATATAATTGAAAAGATATTCTTATAGTTAAGGGTACAATCGAATAAAAGTTTGGTATATAAGGTCATTTGGCATTCAGTCGTTTGGCATAATGGCCGTTTGGCATAATGGCCGTTTGGCATAATGGCCGTTTGGCCATTATGAATGATTTTAAATGAGCAAATTCAAATACAATATATCATAAATAGTTATTGATGTCATATACACCTTTGTAAATTGAAAAAATGATTTTTCCTTGAATGTCGGCATTTTTTTTTTTTGAGTTTTTCACCGAGATTGGAATCGCCGAGCACAAAGCAAAATTTCTGATTAGTTCTCAGCAGACTAGAGCACAAGGCAGTGACAACGAATGTCAAACGTAATTTATGTTGTGTTTGCATCGCAGTGCAATGTTTTAACCTAACCAAATTGAACAAGTCTCAGAAGAAACACAAAATAAAACCAGAGTAGAGATTTAAATTATATTGTCAACAGAGGTGGTCGTCAAAAAAGCAGGTTTATGTATGACGGTCAGGGTTTTAGTGATTTTTAAAACGCATAGCTTGATAAAAGTACATAACAATGATAAAGACAAACTTGGTTAAAGAACAGAACATTTGCTTAACACTCGTCATCAGGTTAGCTGTGATACGCAAGAATACTGAAAACGGCAAAAAGAATTTCGGCTATGGAGGGAAAAAATCTTACAATTAATTACCAGATACTGTGAAATCAGGTCACTTTTTGTAAATATCATTTTAAGATTTATTCAATATAAATGCAGATGTACATTAAGTGTAATATAATTATATTATATTTTCATGTTCTTCAATGTTAATTTATTACTCGTGTTGATTTATTTCTCATTTAATCATATATTATTTCATTGTCAAAATTAACTAAAATTCAATAGTTCATTTAAATATATGCGATATTCAATATCACAGTTCAAAATGAAATGCACGTTTCCAAAATCGCATTCAAAACTTGCATACAAGTCGCTTTCTACAAATACTATATAAAATAAAAGTTGTCGCTTTACACATTACACCATGAAATGATTAAAAAAAATATATTTGACACCTCTGACTCAAACTGTCAGAGCGTGGCAAACTAGATGTTGGTCACACGAACAGTCGCGACATTAGCATTCTAAGGCTAATGCTAAAGGCTAAAGGAGCTTACTCTACCGCTCCTCTACGTCCTTTTTACGTTTTGAATCCAAATTATAATCACTTGAATTGGATAGGGATTACCCAACGGACGCAGAATCAGAAGATAACTTCCCGGTTAGCACAGAATCCATTGAAATCAAAAGAAAAGCGTGTGAAGAAAAACGGATATTTAATTCGACCAATCCCCAAAATATAACTGAAAAGTGCTACTTTTTAGCACCGTTAACAGTGCTTAACTAGCACTTTTCAGTACCGTTGGTTGGTTGGTTTGACTTTATTAACGAGATTTTTAGCCCTGGGCTAGTTCATCTCGGGACCAACGGCTTTACTTCCCTTCCGAAGGAAGTCGTCACTATAATTTTAGTGACTATCCGTAATCCGGTGTAACATTGATCATTTTTTATAAATTTTTCTTGAATATTTCGTTTCTAAATGCAAATGTTGCCAAATTTATATTTTTTAAACAAGTACTGCCACCCACAGCTCGTGAATATATATTGTATTTTGTTTTTTGAAAAATTTAACCATGTTTAAAAAAATGTTTTAAGTGATTTTTTGATTTAGCTGATATGGGGTAACATTGATCACCTATGTAAACAACGTTCGGTAATATTGAAAATGACGTTAATTACTTAAATCATGACCCCCAAAGCCGAATATGAAGGCCAAACGCTTACAAGTCATTTACTTTTTGAGTTATTTTAAAATTAAAAACACCTCGAACCACGGAATACGCCTAAAGGTAGGCAATTTCCTAATTGAATTCTATGTTCTTAACAGTAATTCGTTAATGTTGCCTAATTGAGCATAATTATCAAAGTTTTGACAACGGAATCGTTTTCGGCGATGCCATTTTTGGTAAGAACCGCATTTTCCTTGCTCATAATGTTTGCAGAACGTATGTGAGACATGAATCTTCGGTAGTGTCATCCTTACCCATTGAAATCATTGTTTCAAAAAGTTTACAAGTTTACGCATAATGTAAACGCAATTTTCGCAAAAACCCTCACTTACATTAGCTTATGAATATAAGAAAGAGAAGCACCATTCATGATTTGGAAATGTTCCATCAATAAATGATGATACGAACTTTTAACGAGATGAGTCATTCCGATCAATGTTACCCCGCTGATCAATGATACCCCGGATTACGGTACTGTTTTTTAGGAAAAGTAAGCCATTCATCCAGGTTTTCTCAACCGGTGGTCCGCGGACCCCTAGGGGGCCCTGACAACTTTTTAGGGGGTCCGCGAGATCATAGATAATTGAAGTTTTTTTCATGATTAATTTTCTCTTTTTTCTTTTACAAGAGAGTATTATTACCAAGTTGAACATTTTTGATACACAAATATTGAACAAACTTTATTTTACTTTTATTAATACCACAAAAACTGATAAAATACTTACGATGTCATTCTGACAATCGGCGCGCAGTCAAGGTAAATTACTTTGAAATTCTTCTCTGATACACAAAATTCTTTCAAATCTATCTTAAGGATTTTAGTTTAGATTTTCGACTGATGTCTGCAATAGTGATGTTTGGTAGAATTCTGCCGACTTTCCTGATATTCGACAAGGTTTTTTTTGGAGAATTCCTGACGAAATAAAGAACGAACTGTTTCGACTAAAGATAACTAGCAGAGACGGGGGTGACCCATTCCGCATAAAGACATTTCGCTTACGGACGTTTGGCATATTGGACGTTTCGCATAAAGCAGTTGAATACAAAAACAGGTAGCATTTTAAAGAAGGCATATAATTCTGATTATGCCAAATATCCATTATGCCAAACGGCCGTATGTGAAACGTCCTTATGTGAAACGTCCTTATGCGAAGCGTTCTTATGCGAAACGTCCTTATGCGAAACGTCCTTATGCGAAACGTCTTTATGCGAAGTGTCCCACCCCCAGCAGAGACGATGCGTTGTGAATATCTGGCAATATTCCAATTTTTTGGCAAGACCTTGATGGAGTTCTAGGAAAACCCTTGGATAATATTTGAACAAATTTTTCAAATCTTGTGAAAATTGTCTGGTATGATTTCCGAGGCAATCCTTAATCCTTAATCCTAATAGTTGGCTTTTTTTTGTTTGAGAACATAGAAAGGAAACATAAACAAGTAACCACTAGCACGCTAATCAGCCTTTTTGGACTTATAGGGCTATTATACAGCTAATTTAGCTAACTCTATAATAGCACTATGTTAACACGCAAGGCAGAAGTGCTATTTGGTTACTTAGGTATTTCATTCCCGACACTTTTGGTTCACTTCAACAGAGAGTTCTCAGAAGCTACTGAGCTATTATTATTTCAAAATATGAAAAATATGTCGTGTGTGCATCTTACTGCTGAATTTCAGACAATTTTACCGTAACAAAACTCCAATATGAAAGTGAATCATGGTGATGATATAGTATTTATTTACCATATTTTATTTTAATAGAATGTGATCAAAATTCATTATGGAAGCTCCTTATTGGAATATTGAAAAGATTTTTTGCCTAGTACCTTGTATTTTTGAACTTCAAAGGGGGTCGCCGCTTCAAAAAAGTTGGGAACCACTGCATTAATCTGTCCATCCTCTTCATGAAAAGCAGGATCGATTATAGAACTTTAGGCATTTTTGTTCTTAGGTTTTAATTCCACTATCGATACCGGCACCCTTTCTTTTGAAAATTATGAACGTTCACACTCATAAAAGCCTTGACACAAGATGAAAGCAATAAAAAAAATCCGTGTGCGCACACACCAACTCTCACTCTCAAAGCACACACGCCAATATGAGAGCGAAACTCCGACAGATTTCTGCTACAGTAAAAAGTAGAAACATCAAAAGCAATTGGGCCAACTTAAGAGGATGCAAACACTTGAATGACGAGTGAATTGAATGTCTAGCAGGGTAGATATTAATTCACTGTGAAGTGTGTCAAGTGATAGTAAAAAGTGAAAATTTCAATATTTGTGTTGAACACAATTCAAATAATCAGACTCTATAAGTGAAATTGATTGACAATATACATGTGTTCATTATTTATGTGTAACAGGTGAGCTTATTGAAAATCAGTTTTGTTTATTTCGACTAGTAACTAAGCTTTTTAAAATTATATTTCGAACGTTTCCTTACACAAACAAACAGTAAGTAGAATGCATTTCTCTTGAAGTATATTTAATATGATTTGTTTCGATTACTTTTGTTTCAAAATATCACAATCAACTGTAAAACAGAAGGCATTGTTCGAATTGGGGACCTTACTTTTGACCAGTATTGAGTGATTGGCATTTCACAAAAATAATTTGTTGGAAGTACTGCACACTTAAATTATGTTACAGGAATCCATGAATTTTACCGTAATCTCAACAGCTTAAAAGTTCGGTGTAATAAATTAACGGAGTACAGTAAATTTTTACAGTTTTCGGTAAAATTTCACCGGAATCCGTTGAATTTCGACGCAATTATAACGTTTTATTTTACAGAAATGTTCAGCTGTTGAGATTATGATGAAATTCAATGGAGCAAGCGACACAACACCACTTTTTCTTCCGTGAACCGGACACGACTGATTCCCACAAGGGCCAGCAACACAATTATTATTATTATTATTATTATTATTGTTCATTAACTTAAAAAAAATTGAAACAGGGAAAAGCCCCTTTGAGTGATTTCCTTTCGAAATCTTTCTCAAAAAGGCATATATATTTAAAGGTTTTTGCGGAGCAGATCCATTGCGGAGCAAATATCTTTTAAGTGAGGTCATCATAGTTAAGGTCCATCCACACGATTCACAGAGCCAACCATTAACATGTCCCATGTGCCAATCCTGGACTAGTTAAAGCTGAAAGTAAAAAGATAGCAGAAAACAAAACAGCAAATATCAAACATTATAAGAAATTTCATTTGAATATTTATATAGAATTTTCAATATAGGAAGACGTTTATTTCCCACAATATCACGAACAGTATGTTCCAGCAGTTTTCTGACTCAAAAAAAGGTTCTCGTGGTTCATTAAAGCGAGAACATCTAAAAACAATATGATCAATGTGTTCATAAGACTCATTGCATTCACAAATATTTGAATCTATGATATTCATGCGGTACAAATAACTACTACAAGTATAATGGTTGGACATCAATCCAGAAAAAGAACAGATAAAATTACGCCCAACATACAAGTTTTTAAACAAAGGAACTACCTTTATCTTCGGGTAAATAGAATGACAATAACGCCCTGATGGATCAACCACTACTCTCTGCAACAAATTATGAGCGGAATCCAGCAAAAAATTAAAAAGATTCAACCGTAGTTTGCTATGCCTACATTTTTTATGAATTTTCTTTTAAAGCTTGAAAAAATACCTTGTTTTGTGCAGCCAAATCCTAAGTGACGATGTCCATGTCAAATCGGTCACTCGCCATACTCGACCATCTTTGATTTGGATTGCCCTTGACACATGCCTTCAGTATTGTAGAGTAAGCGTTTTCTATGGAAAACACGACAATTTTGACTTATTGAAGATAATCTGATTTCCGAGCTCTGGATTTAAGCGAAAAGATTCCATTTGGATGACGTAAAAAAATGTACACTGATTCTATTATTTTGTTTTTCATTATTAAACTTTTGATTGTAATATAACAAAAAAGCTTCATTCTCAAATATTTTAAATTTAATCTTAAAATGTTAATAGGAATCAGATGTTATGAACAATGCATATGGTAAAGAATTTTTGAACAAAAAAATTTCCATAAAGCTTTTGGTCGAATTTCATTTTTTTCTTTCGTTGGAATAAATATGATTATTTCTTAATGGTATAAATCCACTTCACGCCAAATCGTATTCCGGTTTGGCAGCACCTTCTCTGATTTCAATGAAATTTTGTGGATGTGTGAACCTTGACAAAATAAGCCGCTTAGCATAAGTAGTATTCCAAAAAATTATCTGAACTGTCATTTGATGATACCCAAAATTTTCAACCCGATTTTTTTTTTTTAATAATGGGATTGAAAATGGAAACTCCTAAAAACGTGTTGCATGAATGTCTTGTAGATAATAAGGTCCTTAAATGTTTAACCCGTATAGGCCTGAGTGAAAGCAAACATACTGAAATCCTTACCGCTCAGAGAATTTTTGACGGATTCAAATGATTTATGTCAGATCTTAATGATTTTTGCAAATTAGAATGATTGTCATTGCAGATAAATAAAAGTAACTTGGCATGTCCCAAAAAATAGCCCTTTTTTTACCTGACTTGACCCAGTGATTCACCGGAATGACTCCGACCACATGAATATTTCCGCGTTGCTCTGTCCACTAGAAATTAGATATGTGTGCCAGTATAGTGACAAAAAATCATTTGAATCCATTAAGAATTCTCTGAGCGGTGAGGGTTTTAGGATTTTTGCTTTCACTCAGGCCTATACGGGTTAATGAAATCTTGTTTTATTAAATAACATGAAAGAGCATGTTAATGCAACTACTTTAGAAAAAATTTCCCGCTGAAATAACGGCTATATCATATTTAAACTTAAATTTAAAAATTTGGTCTATAAATGAACCTTGATACTTTTGATCATGTTTGACGTTCACTTAGTCGACACACCAAAACACCACAAGGGTCTTAGTCTTAACACTGGGGTTGTTTCTATCTGACATTTTTAGAGAGACACGGAAAACAAAATATACCCAAAATTTGAGTTTAAACCAAGGGGTTTGACAAAATCTAAAAAAATATAAAAAATATTTTTTGGATTTAAACAAACCAAAACCATTTCAAAAATTGAATAAACATGTGTTTTTGGCCTAAACTTGAGCGTTTGGCACTAAAATTGGAACAGGGCTTCAGGACCCTATTGTCTATTTTTTTCTAGATAATTTAAAGTAAGCTCATACAAAATAGACGAACTTATGGAGCTTCATTGAATTCTGGAATGGTTGTTACTTTCACTTGTTTAGATTTGTTGCAAAATAACACGCGCATACTAAAAAATAAGCATTTAAGACAAGAAAAAAATTTTGTTTCAAAAACTATTTTTCTCAAAAGTACACATCTCGCGATGAATGGACGGTTTGTAGTAAACATTACTGTCTATCTTACAGCTTGGAATCAAAATTCAATAATGTACCAAAACTTTGAAGGCACAAATCTTGCGAAAGAAGCATCAAACTACAGTGCAATTTCTATTTTAGCTTCGTGCACTATCAGAAAGCATAAAATAAGAAGATTTACTTTGTACGTTCATTACTTCAGCAGATTAGTGCCTTTGAAATCGTGAATAGGGGCACAAACAGGCCATTGTGCCTGCCATGTTTGGATTCCGAGATGTGTAACCTTAAGATAAAATTTGATTGAAATAAAAAAACAGTCATTTTTTGAATCGAATTTAAGTTTTGAAAATCTTTTTATTTCAGTGTAGGCCACTAATAAGATTTAGATAAAATTTAGATAATAATATTTTAATATAATATAATATGATATAATAATAAAATTTAGAACAATTATGTACAAGTGGTCCACACAACACTTTATTGTAGGAGTAACCATTTTTCAATTACATTATTTAAAAAAATGGGGTAATTTTCCATTTGACCCGTTTCAAATGATAGTCCTGATAAGTTTTGGAATGAAAACTGAATATGCAAAGTGGCTTAATTTGTCAAAGTCTAAACAACCAGAAAATTTCTTTGTTATCTGAGAGGATGCTACCACCTCGGAATACGTCTGTAATGTGAATCATTAGAAGCACTGAACCTAATGATTTCAATGACTAACTCTCTATAATTTACAATTTTGGAGTTAAATGCGAAGATATAATTATGAAATGATAAAATAAAGCACAATGAGTTTTCAAAGATAAAATTGATCACAACTCAGTCTTGGACATCTCGAGAAATAAAGAACTTATTTTTAAAACATTGATTCTCTTAAATTTCAATATCATCATTAAATGAATATCACCATATTCTGTTTACATTACACCAGTCAATATGCATAAAATAGATACTCAAAATTAATTACAAATTTATCCAAAACTAGTGGTCCCGGCATGGATTTTCTAAATCCCTTCGTCGTGCCCGTTCCGAAAATACCCATATTGCATGGACTTTCAACGATTGTCCCAAATCAAAGGTCATCTTGGATTTCAAAATGGCGTCAGACACCAATTTTCGTCATCCCTTCGTTGTGCCCGATCCAAAAATACCCGTATTGCATGGGGTTTCAACAATTTTCCCAAACCGAAAGCCGCCATTTTGGATTTCAAAATGGCGTCGGATATTGATTTTCGTCATCCCCTCGCCGCGCCCGTTCCGAAAATACCCATATATCATGGGTTGTTAACGATTTTTACAAACCGAAGGACGCCATTTTTGATTTCAAAATGGCGTCGGACATCGATTTTTCGTCATCCCCTTGTCGTGTCTGTTCCAAAAATATTAATATTGCATGGGTTTTCAATTTTTTTTTTCCCAAAATGGGATCGCCGTCTTGGATTTCAAAATGGCGTCGGCCATCGATTTTCGTCATCCTCTCGTCATGCCCGTTCCGAAAACACCCATATTGCATATATGGATTTCAACGATTTTCCGAAACTGAAGGCCGCCATCTTGGATTTCAAAATTGTGTCCATCTGGTATGCCCCCAATGATAAAATACCTCGAACGATTCTGAAACTCAATTTTATTGACTTTATGTTTGATTCTAAAAATTTTGAATGTGTAAAGAAACGTATTAAAATTACGACATATTGAGAATACCAGAACATCCCTATCGTGTTCTCTCCTCAGCTTTGGCCGAATCCACATCGAGCTCAAGATGGCTGACTTTGTTGATTCACTGATTATTGATTTATTGATTTCGGTGCAAAAAAAAACGGTTCAAACCGATCCGAAGTGCTAAATTATCATCAATTAGAGATGTTGAAGTGTATGAATAAACTTGAGCAGTGATATGACGCTTGCTAGAGTAAAAATCTTATTTTTAGATCTATGTTTGTTACGGATTCTCTTAAAGCTACCAATTTCTATAATAATTCACTGTTAAAGTGGAAAAACAAGCGACAATAGTGCTATGATTGATAATATACTACCAACGAAGTGAATCGATGAAATGAAAAATCGATTGAGATTGAGATATGATAAAAGTATGGCTTTTCATTGTATTAAAAATTATAGCTTTTTCGCTTTTTAAGTAAGCTAGACCTAGTTGTAAGGACGCTGTGAAGGGCATAAGATTCCGTTTAAATGTTTAGATGTCATTGTTGGGAGTATTTCAATCAATTTTATCTATCTATAAACAGTCAGTGACATAAGTTAGTAACCAAATGCTGTTTTTCCATACAAAATGTCCAAGTTTGGGGGTGCTGTATCTCAGCTTCTGGTTGTCCCAATTGGCTGAAATTTGGTTGACGAACTACAAATAACTTGAAATTTTGCCTGTAAGGGAATTATTACATTGCAGTCATTTAACATAGAGTTTCAGAGGGTTGATTCAAGAACAAAAGTAAGTAACCGAAAGACTTTTTAATTTAATTCGAAAACAGTAAGCCGTGGAAAGTCGGTGTGTTCTGCAAATTTGTGAGACTTCTGAAATTAAACAATTTTGTGGAACAGACCAACCACCCACAACTCACCGTTTTAAAATTAAATTACAAGTGCTCAAGCGCGCGGTTATTTTTGTGCGCTCATGCCAAGCTGATCTCAAACTCTTGATGTGAAGCGCGTATACATGATGTTGAAAATCATTTGACCCATCATGACATATTAAATATTCAACGGTGTACTAGTGATTTATGAATGAGCCCTGCATAAGGAGTAAAATACCGCAAATAATATGTCATTCTCTATATTCTACAAACATCAAACTAATAATAAGATCAGGTATTGACATACCTATAAAAACACTTGATGAATTTTCATATAAAAGTAAAATTGTTCAATAGTAGTCCAATACCTGAAGTACAATGAAGTATTTTTGGTTGTTTTATATCTTTTTTTTAATATTATTAAAATATCAAATTAAGGTATTGACTGCTGAACAATACCTCATTATGGTATGATACCTAAATATGGTATGCATAGATTATTACGAGTTGTTTGATTTTCATCGGGATGTAACTAAGCCTAGAGCTGTCGTTTTCATTTATCTTCAAATGAGCTCGAAAAATTCTCCGGGTATCTAAAGATCGGTTGTGAAAAACACCCAGACAACCAGAAGTCGCGAAAAAGTTTCCTCGCATAAAACGCTTTTTTTAGTTCATTTATATATTATGTTTCGTCCCGTATACTCGTACATACTAACCTCTTACAGTGAATTTCAACGTAATCTCAAAAGCTGAACAGTTCGATGAAATAAAACATCGTAATTTTGTCGGAATTTTACGGATTCCGGTGAATTTTACCTAATACACCCGATTCTGTTTTTTGCACGGGGGATGCGTACCATGCAAAAAAAGTTTTCAGTTCAAAATTTCAAAAACCGTGCAAAAAAAAGTAACATCATTTCTCGACGTTTCATACAAAAATAAGGTTTTGACGAAAAAAAATGTATGGAAACTTTTTTTGCACGGCCGTGTAAAAAAATCCGTGCAAAAAACAGAATCGGGTGTACTGTGAAAATTTACCGTACTCCGTTAATTTATTTTACCGAGCCGTTCAGCTGTTGAGATTTCACAAGAATCCGTAAAATAATTTAAGTGTGTACAAATTAAGTCGAATCAATCCGTAGCAGCTGTCAAATCAACATTTGTTATCATAGGTTAAGTCGCATAAAATTACAGGTTAGTTCGGTAGAAAATGTATACACTCGCATTGTATGCTATTATTCATTACATAATATATGCACGTATATCGCCTCAACTTTTGTACGTAGAAGGCCTTTTCGCGAGATCTTATTAGTGAAATTTTGCACATATAAAGCCTCCAGGTAATTTCGTTATTCGTGCATTTTGGTTGCCTGGGTAAGGTATAGGGTTCAGAACCACTTGGGATGGAAGTGCCCATTCACTTTGGCATGGGGATTTTCACGACCGAATTGTCTAAAACTTTGCAGTAAGAAGCGCTTCAGTACGACACATAGTGTGTCCAAATATGAGCTCTGTTGCTTTCAAAAAACCCCACTGCCGAAGTGAATCAAAATTGCCAAGAATAGGATTCAACTCCCTATTTGAAAATTTATTGTTCTTGATGGACAATCGCGATTAATTAATAACAATGGCCTATTTTAGTATTGATTGAATATAGGAAGCCGGATCCTATTCTTGCCACTTTTTGATTCACTTCGGCAGTGGGGTTTTTTGAAAGCTACTGAGCTCATATTGGGCCACAATATGCATCATATAAAAGTGCTTCTTGTTGCAAAGTTTCAGACGATTCGGTCGTGAAAATCCCCATGCCAAAGTGAATGGGCACTTCCATCCCAAGTGGTTCTGAACCCTAGGTATACCTTACTCAGACAACCAAAATGCACGAATAACAAAATTACCTGGAGGCTTTATATGTGCAAAATTTTACTTATAAGATCTCGCTAAAAAGCCTTCTACGTACAAAAGTTGAGGCGATATACGTGCATATATTATGTAATGAATAATAGCATACAACGCGAGAATATTAACCCTCTAATACCCAACCCCGCCTTTAGACGGGGTACACTTTGCAATTTTGTGTATTTTTTTGTAGCTCGGAAATCAAAATGATTTTATTTTTGGCTTAAACCTCGGCTCATAACACGCATATAAGGGAAGTTTTTTATGACTTTTGAAACTTTTTTGTATTTTTGAAAAAATGTTTGAAACATTGTATTCTTATATAACCTACAAATGCCTGGGGTTAATTTAACGTGTAATACAAAAAAACGTATCTCTAATATTTTTCTACAATCAACCTATCATGGAAGAAGAGCCTTATGGTATTGAAATAATTTCAAACCTGTTTTTCCGTTAATTACACGGAAAATAAAATATGCTCCAGAAAAAAATTAAAAAAAATATATTTTCCAAAGTACCGTAAAAATGTGATTTTTTATTATTGCCAAAAATCAGTAATCAGGAGAGGTTTCAAGAAAAAATGAAAAAGGATAGGGATGTTCAAAAATAAAAATTATAAAAATCAAAAATAGAAATTCATAAATTTGCAAATAAAAATAAATCATTGCCCAAAACGTGTTTAGAACGATTTTAGATAACGAAAAATGATATTTAGATTGAAAATAAAAATTTGGGTATTAGAGGGTTAATACCAATGTGAATCTTGAAAGTGCCCAAGTAGCTCTGCACTCTAGTTTACATATAACTTGTAATAACTTGAAAATGGTCACTTCTAGAGAAAACATATCATGAATATCTTTACGATTCACAATATCTTTTAAATTCTTGTTTTTCAATCAATAAGTGTTTTCTTTTTATGAAAAAACAACATTTTGAAAAATGGCCAAATGTTGATCTATTTAGGAAGTTTTTTTATAATCTTCGTTGCGAAACATTATGGTAAACATATGGTAATCCAAAACAATATCTGTTGAATCATTATGAGTTTATTTTCATAAGCATTGATTTCGTTAGCATCAATTTGAGGGTTCGGTGAAGAATTTCAAAGGGATCACAGCATCAAAAGATTAGGAACCACTGCTTAACCACAATATCCATATTGATAGCTTATTCATCTACATTTCATTTAATATTCATAAAATTCCGCAACCTATCGGCACAAACCATTCGTAAAACGAGTAAAAACAACTGATCAGCACACTTTCAAAATTATATCGCCCACCACACATGTGTACAGCTTAAGCAAGTATTTGAGACATGCAGATTCTCTCACGATTCGTAAGATCGCGCAGCGTATCTCTCGTCGCGTCGCCGTGATCCAGTCGGATGCCCCATACTCTCGCGATCTTGGTTGCCTAAGAGCGTGCCCTTCAATATCTTGTGCAGTTTCCAAACGAGAAAGAAAAAAAAACGCTGATTCCACCTTCAGTCAATCGTACCTGCATTATCTAATCGGATGCTTGGGTGCTCTCACCGGTCATCATCTTTTCTCCTGGGTGGAGTTTCTTGTTTGGCACGGCGACCTCGGAAGTTTTTTTACTCGTGTTTTGTGTTATTATCTCGTGATGGTTGATTTCGCCTCAATCAAAACCGGGCGCAACGAATCGAAATATGTGTGTCAGACGAGAATTTCCACGCTGCAGAGCTACATCAATGGATCGTTAACCGTTAGAACTGCTAGAGGCGTCATTTGAATGTGTTTTACTAACAGCACGTGGACCATACAAGTTGTGACCTTTTGAAAAGTTAGTGTGGAACATACAACTCGTCTCGCGTAACAACGAAAACAGTGACAGGCTAATCCAATCCAAAATGTTTACCGAATGTGAATGTCGAGAAGGTCAATGTTATTTGTGTACGTTGCGTGTGTCTACTGAAGAAATTCCTGTTTATGCAAAACAGCTCACAATTCGGTGTTAACTTCGGAGATTGACAACTGATGCTGGTCGCGATTCGACGTTGACCAATATTTTTTTAAGAAAGTATCAATTTGATGCGATTGGAGATCATCCATGATCCAGACTCAAGTCTACATTGGCATTTGCACTAGGTATGATAATTCACAGGATATGTGTCAAGCAGTGAAATCGATGTCGTGTCTTCCTGCCTAGCTCCACGAGCCACATTATAGGAGATTATTTAATCCAGCAACGTCATTCCAAAGGCCACCAAGACATCGTCTGCGCGCTGTGGCCGTTTTCTATTATCAGCCAACAGCCACAACATACGTACGTATACGCAGCCGAGAGGAGAAAGTGGCGCGCTCCGTTTTCAAGACCCGACCGACCCGAAGTCAGAGTGCGCAATTATAGAACTGCAATAATCGTAAAATGTCGTGCTTTTGCTGTTCTTGCGGTGGCAGCAGTAGTGCGACAAGTGGTGAGAATGGTTCTCGCTATCCGTACGGCCCGGACGGAGGGAATGTAACAGGTTGGTATACTACTATGTGCATGGGGGATAGTTCTGGGGTAGAAAATCGTTCTTGGTGGGACAAACCTACGAGAAGAGTGCAAGGATGCCCATTATTGAGTCTATCTTCAAATTCCAATCGTGCTGTTCAAAACTACCCTGAGATGAGAATGTTATTTTTTTCGTTTAAATTTTAAACATGAGTGTAAGCAGGAATGGTTCCTGGATGGATACTGAGACTGCCCAAAAGGGTGATCTCAAAAAAGGTTTGTTCCATAATCTGGGTTCCATAAAAGGTTGCCATAATCTACTTCATTGTGCATGATTCAGTACCTCTATTTTTACAGGGTTAATAACAACGCCGGCCACGTCCTTGCAGTCAGGTGGGATTGGGGGAAAGAATGTTAGTGCGTAACCTTTACTATTTGGAGATCATGTTTACCTCTGCATGTCCAAAAAGGTTACTGGGAGGGATGTTTGTTAGATTGTGGGAAGATTGTTTGGTCATAGGAATCACGTTGATAAGCTATTAGACCATGATTAACAATTATTTGTGAAATTTGAACATGCTTATAAATATATTTTTTCAATTGATATAAAAAATGTGGGAATTCAGATAAATGGCCTGGAATCATTGTTCCCTCCATTTATCTCCCTAAATAGCACTGCGGAACACGATTTTGTCTCAAGCACCAAAATACCGCTATCTACTTAATTAAGGGTTGCTGAATCCATTGCTATTTACAGAAATATCATAGCACGTCTAGTTTTTGAGATATTGGCTGTTGAAAATGATAAATTTGACTATTTAAACCAACTTGCATGCAAGTTTTCCAGCTTGTATGGCAATTTATTTGCTTAATTTGCCTCAGAACTCAAACTTCTTGTGTATAAAAATACTTATCATCAATGTTCATCATACTTCCGATGCTCAAAAGTTATTTTTTATTGGTTTAGAAAAGTATTGTATTTGGCCATACAAGAGAAACGAATATCTTCGTATGGAGACTGCAAGCATGTTGAAAAAATCGATTTAACCTCAATTTAATAGTGCAATTTCAATCAAATTATATCTGAAATGAAAGTTTAAGTCCTTTTTTTCATGCTTGGTAGATTAGGTCATAATATTTTTTGAAAAATCATTGTTTAAATTTCTATAGTCTGAATTTTGGAATACCTTTATTAATAATTATTTATTCATATCTTATAATTTTTATTAATTCTGTTCTATTGGACACAGGTATCAGGTATTAGAAAGCCGGATTCAAAGGCACGTTCCCTACCAGTTGAGACATTTGTGCCATCGCCATATTTGTGCCTATTTCATCATCTACCCGATGGAAGAGCAAAGGTGTGGCGGTACCATGAGTAATTGAATTAAAAATGAATATTAGTTTACGGTGTACAGATAAATACTATATGTTGAATTCAACCATTGAAATACCCCTTGTAGATATCTCTCACCTTGAGTGAAATAATGAATTCGAGTTCATTTGTTCATTTGCTCCACTCCGCATACCATTTACAGAATGAGTTCCCTGTTCTGGCTGAGCGTAAATCGACAGCCAAACGATCTTTTTCCAGAAGACCGTGTTCTAGGCTCGGGCATCGACCTGGGTGCAAGTATCGTTAACCCCCTATGTCTTTTATAAAACTTCAGGAGGGCAGCGAGCTGGATGATCGTGCCCGCTTAGAGAAATTTAATGCTTTCGCCCGACGGATAGATAAAGTAGTATACTGCCCATAACTGCATAATAGTGTGGGACAAAATTAAGATTCTCGCTCCAGTCCACTTTTTGGATTGCATTTAGGTCCCATAATAACTGTGCAAAATTTCAGCTCGATTGGAGAAACTATATTTTAGCGCCACCCGTTCAAAGTTTGTATGGGATTTACTATGGGAAAACTTACTTTTGCAAAGAAAAATCGCCAGAGGTCGCCCATTGACCTCTATAAAAATTCTGAACAGAGACCTCGATAGGTATTTCTACGATGAAGAATATTGCCGAAGACCACGAAACAATCCGACACGTGAAAAGTAAATTCCATACAAACTTTGAACAGCTGGCGCTAAAATATAGTTTCTCCGATCGAGCTGAAATTTTGCACAGTTGTTATGGGACCTAAATGCAATCTAAAAAGTGGACTGGAGCGAGAATCTAAATTTTTCATATAACCGTGTCCCAGGCTACTGCATAACAGTTACATTCGACATTTTTGTCGAATTCGAGTTAATGCTGTGGAGAGTCATCAAATGATAAATACTTTCGATGAACTTACTGAAATCTGTGAGATTGCCCTGGAAAATTCGAAAAAAATACCAACTTGTTTTGTCA
The DNA here is from genome assembly GCF_002204515.2 of Aedes aegypti. NCBI lineage: Eukaryota > Metazoa > Arthropoda > Insecta > Diptera > Culicidae > Aedes > Aedes aegypti. Next base: position 257,008,915 of record NC_035109.1, on the reverse strand, counting down.
CATTGGTAGTTATAATCGCATAACAGTCACGTTGAGATTATAAATGAGTCTCGTAATGTAAAAGCGATGAAATTGCTATCAGAATTATATTCTGACTTTTCATTTAGTATGCGATATGAGTTGTACAAAAAATCCGCCTAAAATAAGCACTTTTGAGTGCCTGGTAATTTTGAGAAATTTTGGTTTCCTACCATATTGTCATAAAATGCACACTTTGTATTCAATTTACTCAATGCCTACCGTTTTGTCTCAAATTCCGAACAGACTCATATTCCGAACACTAGGTTTTTGTATGGCGATTGGGTTGAAATGTTTCGCTGAAATATGTCACCAAATAACACGGAAATAGTAGTCAATTGAAATTCAATTTTAACCTCTCCAATGTATTTTTTACCGCGAGAGTAGTGATGATTCGCTTGTTTGAGACCAGTAGAACAAGCTGAGATATATTTATTTGCGAATTTATTCATTTGAATGCGATTTATTCGTGCTGTTCGGAATTTGAATCAAGGTGTTCGGAATATAAGACAGAATAAACACAGTGTTCGGCATTTGAATCAAAATGTTGTTCCATACTTTCACGTAAAAACAATACTAAAACTAATTAAATGAACATTATTTTTGGTACACCCAACAGCTAACAGTTAGACTTTGCGAAGAAATTAAAATTTACACAAATATCAGCCAATTTATGCCAATCAGATGCATTTGAAGTCACTGTTGTCCTTAAGTGTTCGGAATATGAGTCAAAACGGTACTTTTGTCGAATGTTTCAAATGTGCAGTTATGGGCAGTACCGTTTTGACTCATATTCCGAACACTTAAGACCAGCAGTGACTTCAAATGCATCTGGCAGGCATAAAATAACTGATATTTGTAAAAGTTTTAATTTCTTCGGAAAGCCTAACTGTTAGCTGTGTAGTGTGCTGATAAAAATGTTATTTGAACTTGTTTAGTATTGTTTTAACGTAAAAGTATGGAACAAAATTTTGATTCAAATGCCGAACACTGCGTTCATTCTGTCTCATATTCCGAACACCTTGATTCAAATTCCGAACAGCACGAATAAAGCGTATTCAAATGAGTAATTTCGCAAATAAATTTATTCAAGCTAGTTTTACTGGTCTTGAACTAAAGAATCATCAATACTCCCGATGTATAAAATACATTTAAAGACGTTAAAACTGAATTGCAATCGACTGCCATTTCCTGGTTATTTGATGACATATTTCAGCGAAACATTTCAACCGAATCGTCATACAAAAACGGAGTGTTCGGAATATGAGTCTGTTCGGAATTTGAGACAAAACGGTATACGTGAAGGCGGTTTTTGACCTTCGCGAAATTCTACTTCGTAGATTTCGCGTAATTTTAGGCGACGAAGATTTGCATGCGCTCATTCTGAGGATCCTTGAACTTGATTCATTTACTTCGTCCTGGTCTGCGGAAAAGGCGAGAGCGGTCCAAGTTTAGATTTACCACGCCGTAGTGTGATAGTTCAGGTGAACTAAATTTAACGTGAAAAGTCTTTGAATTTTGCTAATTTAGATTTCATTCCTTATTTATCTCTCAAGTAGCTCAGTAAGGCAAAATCAAGTGCTTTAGTAGTGATTTCTGCGAGTTGGCGGTTTTAGTGCGACTAGTTGAAGCGACAGGTAATTCAGGTGTAGAATAATGTGTTCAAGGTGCAAGTCCTGAATGTCCCCCGTATTGTGCGACGTTCTTTCCAACTAGGTTCGTGGCAAGTTGCAATGCCCGTCACACCACCCTCTAGTTAGCGACTGTTTTCGACCCTGCTTTCCAGTTTCGGAGTTTTCAGCAACAGCGAGCGAGTCGGTTTCGGACCGACATTCAGCAACCCAGCATATTTCCGTGTCAACAACCAGTGAAGTTCCTTTGAGCGTCCTGGACCGGTTTTGAACCAGTGACCCCCGCGTGAGAGTCACGCACGCTACCGACTAAGCCATCGTTAATGACTACCACCGAGATGACGGCTGTACCCTAGACCACGAATCCCGCGTGAGGTGCCGTTGAGAACGGCAACCCGATGAGCGAGTAGCAGTAGCGGATTCCGGATTCCGGAGGAGAACCGCGTGTCGGCCACGTGAGGTGCCACATCAACAGCAGCAACCGCCGATGCCTTCACGCAAATAATAGCTCAAACCATTAGTACTCATTTTTCTATCTCATGCGCATGGTGAATTTCGCCCTAGCCAGAGTTAAACCGCTAGCGTGGCCACACCGTTCGTTTCGCTTATGCGTCGGTAGTCGGCAACATAAATCCAGCATGAGAGGTTCGAAGTCAGCACGACGGTATGGTGAGACCATTCTGTTGGCATATGTTGGCGCGTTCGGACGTACATATTTGAATCAGATTGACTCAAAAAGTGAGGTGCATAAACGAAGGTAAAATCAGATGAATTTTGGTTTTCGGCGGTTTAAAAAAAAAAAGGATTCGTTACGACAATGGCGCAGTGTAAGTATTTATCTGTTTCATCAAGATCATTGCTAATGGAACTTAGAAAATAAATCGAGCAATAGATATGCGAAACCAAAACATGGCGGCTTGCCACGTGGGCGGCAAGCCACGTGCGTGAAACATTACGATTGAGTTTAAAGTCATAAAAAAAATGATAGTGTAAAAGAAAATACAAAAGATGTAGAAAATGGTGTTGGGAAAACGACGTGCAAAGCTGGAGTTTTTAGGAAAAAAAAACAATCAGCTAGCGGTCTCTGAGAATGAGTTAGTATCTGCCGGAGCGAGAGGTCTCCAAACCGTAACAAAAAAAAACGGAGTGAGAGGTCTCCGATATATCCAAAAAACGATAATAAAAGGACCAAAGTAATGACAAGAAAAAAAATTGTGTTTATTGAAATACGTAACCCTATGGTACACCCACATTTATAATGTCGAACTATTCAAAGGTTACTCTTAGTAATGACGAAAATGGAAAGGTATTTATATATTAAAATTATTCAAAACAGAATTGGGGCTTATGCCGACACTTGTCGTAACGAACAATCCATAGCTTGTTTGAAAAATACAAAAAAAAACGTAACGTTGCCTCGATACAATTGTGTAATCATAAGCATGAAACGAGCTCACCAGTTGGTAATCCATCCTCTAATGAATACGAGTATTTTTTTTTTTCGCACTCGCTCAACGTGTATCGAACACTACACCAACGCCACGAAAAACAAATAAACCGGCTTGCTTGGGCTTCCCGAAGCACTGCCCAACGAAACGAATCGAGAAAAAAAAAATCGCGGACGCCACGAAAACAAACAGGCTTGATTGCCCCACTGCAGTCTAAGAGTGTTTGAACAGCTTTTTTGTTGGGAGAAAAAGAAAAGGTAAATGTAGAGGGATTTTCACGTTTCGAGCAGTTTTTTTTTGTCATTTTTTATATTTACTGGAGAGGATGGCTCCGAATTCAACCAAGAGACAACTCTTTAATCGAACGAAGATTGGTTCGAGATGTTGGAGTCTTGTTTTTCTGTGATGATAGCCATCGCGAGCACTACTTTGTCGTCGGCTAAAATCACCTTTACGCACTCTAATTTCTCTATTAACACGACTTTGGTCGTTCGTTTCCCTGATCAGCCAGCTTGTTTCCCGTCCATTCATTTGGGAAAAACCAGAACCCTCCCTTGAAGGGTCTCAATCGGGTCAGGCAAACCTTTCAATCTCGATAAGTGGTCTTCTCGGAAGTGGCGCATAAGCCATTTCTACTTGTTCCCTGGAAACTCGCAAGGCTGCCGGGTTACAAAGGAAAAGATCGAAGGAAAACCGGCTGATTGCACTCCACACATAAGAGCAATTATTTCCGCCTAAATAAATGGTGCAGTTTCTACCAAGTGAGTAAAACTGATCCAGCCTTAGCTCACGACAATGTACACCAGCGCCAGCTCTACCTTCAAGAAGGGAACATCAGTGTAACATACTATATTGTTTGATATACTGCTTTCCAAAGAGCCAGACGTCAAGTCTTTCCGTGAAGGGAATTGTGTGGTAAATGACCTGCAAGGAAAGTGACAAGCAATTGTGAGATCACTTGGAGCAAGGACCATTTTGTCCAAACTCACCAAAAGCAGAAACAACGAAGTGTGTGTAGATTTACGATTCACCGGATTATTCTCCAGTAGATCCAGTACCCATAACCGGTAAGAGCAAGAAAGTGCTTCTTGTTTAAGTTTGTGTAGTGGCCAGGGCTGTGCATTTTCGAAAGCATTTTGTGAAACACGAAGGCTTGGTTGCATCGTCTCGATGGTGACGAACAACTGCGTCGCTTCGTTCTTCTTTCACCACTCATTCGTTTCGTTACCTTATTGAAAGCAGCGAACAAGAAAGGTGAAATGAAAGCGTAAGAACTTCGTTTCATTGAAATCTATCAAAATGTTTCAAATTGGATTTTACCTATTATTTGCAATAGTAATGTAAAAAACTTGTTAGGTAATAAATTAAGATAGAGAAAGTATGCGGGCCACCACGTCGTTCATTTAAAATTTTGATTGAAAGTTCAGCTCGCTGCGGTGAGGCTCTGATAGATGACGCGCGACACACAGGCAGCACGAAAGAAATGAAAGACTACGCTTGCTGCGATGAAAGGAAATGTTTGTCGGATTGAAACGAAACAGTAGAGTTGCAATCGAAAGGGAAGCTTGAGTCAGTCAGTTGGAGACTGAAAATGCTTTCAATGAATTGAAAATGGACGGCCCTGGTAGTGGCACAACATCGAAAAGTGCCTCGAGCGCTGCCGTGGGGGTCGTGAAGAACGCACCAGACATCGCCATCAAGCACATCCTTTGGAGATGGCCCAATTTTGATTGGGTTGTTCTCTCTTCGCCTTTTTGCCACCACACAAGTCATCCATATGACAATATTGGTCGAACAACTGTTGCGTAAATCCATTTGATAACTTGGGTTTGAGGTCCCAGGTTTTACCAAAGGTTTGCCGGCATTGACTGAAGGCTATGCAAGCTTTTTACTCACTCTGAAATCAATGTGTCCATGAAAGTTTGGGATCTAGAATGACTCCGACATACTTAACTTAATCAGTCACATTAACCTCAGTGCCAAAAAGACGTAAAGGTCGAATTCCATCGTGGTTTCGTCTTTCCGTAAAGGACAATAGATGTTGTATTCGGGTTAACCGAAAGGCCATATTGACGACACCAACTCTCGACTACCTGAAGAGCACTTTGCGTCAGGTCGAATAGGGTGCTTATGCACATACCAACTATCAAAGCTAGATAGTTGTCGGCAAAGTTGGAAAACCGCTATTATTGAGTTGCCTCAATAGCAGCGTATCTGATAATAGATTCCACAAAAGAGAGTCAACATTCCCCCTTGGGGACATCCGCAGTCAATCAATTTTCGTATCGCTGCTTGACGCAATGTCGAGAAGAGATGTCGGACTTTGAGCGTTTTATGAATCCAATTGGTAATCATTGTTGGTAGCCCATGGTTTCGTGCAGCTTCCAAAATGGCATCGAAAGACACATTATCAAAAGCACCCTCAATATCCAATAAAACATCCAAGTAGGATTGCTTCTGGGTGAATGCTTTCTCGATATCGTATACAACTTTGTGTAAAAGAGTCACTATGAACTTTCCAGATTGGTAAGCATGTTGATTCACATGAAGAGGCATGTTTGCCAAACAAACATCACGAATGTGATGATCGATAATACCTACCAGACGTTTCAGAAGAAAAGAGGTCAGACTGATTGGTCAAAAACTCTTTGCTTCATCATACGAAGCACGTCCTCCTTTCGGGATAAATTTTACAGTAATGTCACGCCAGGATCTGGGAATATACCCGATAGCAAAACTGCTTACAAGTAGTTTTTTCAAAACATGTAAACTCAAATCCCTTCTGAAGCAGAACAGTATAAATTCCATCTGCTCCTGGAGATTTGAAAAGAGCAAAACTATTGAGTGCCGATTCAGTAGTTACGATACTGCGAGTCGAAGCCAGAGACTCATAACTACATGAAAAGACATTTGGTTCTTCCGTAGATGCTAAGTCCACACATCCAGGGAATGTGTGTTGAATAAACATTCTAAAACTTCTTCATCAGAAGAAGTAAAGTCACCACTACGTAAGCGAATTTTGTTCACTTGGAAACCCTTAGATTTTGCAAGGATTATGTTCAGCCGACTAATTTCACTCAAACTGGAAACATTTGTGCAAAGGTTTTTCCAGCCGGATCGTTCAGCGGAACGAAGAGCTTTCTTGTAAGCCTTGTGAGCCGACTTGAACGAATCTGATCTAGCTGAACGGCGTCTGTTCCAACTCCTTCTACATTGTTTCCTGAGCCTAGTCAGATCGGAATTCCACCTTGGGGTCCCTCTTTAAGTCTTCACAGACCGCAGATGGAATGCATCTTCAAAAGCTTCCATAGTGTATGATGTTGTAGTATCAACGGCATCATCCAAATCACTTGGATTTTCAATGGACGGAGAATACCAATGATTTTTTTTTCGCAACCAATTCAATATAGAGTGCCATTGTTACGTGTCACAAGTATTCCAAGATAAGCAAACTCTTCAATAACTTCAAACACATTTCCACTGCCTAAGCCCTTCCTCTGTCTCAATCTGCAACCATGATCTTAGTTGGTAGAGCTAATCGTCACAATTATCTTCGCTGTCTCCCTCTTCAAATGTACGAAGGTCTCTTCCACTGACCTATGATAGATTACAGTATGGTCGATATTGTCCGCAACACCATGAAGAATATGCGATCACTCTGCTAGTTCTACAAAGATTCTTCCTCAAGTTCTGTGAAGTTCTAGAAACAATTCGGATTTTTCTCCACAATTTTTTTTATCTCAAGGACAGTGCTGTTCGATCCAATGATGGCTACTGCTATGGTTGACTTGCTTTCAACCCGTACTTTCACCAGCACAATGCTTGGTATCTAAAACACCCACAACAAGCTAAAAATTTTACTCATCTCTACATGCTCAGACTGAGTACCATTTTGATAAGTATTATGCTTCAAAACAAGCCCTGCTGCTTTTAGCTTGTCACACTTCTAATATCATACACTTTCCAAATACCGCAATAGACAATATATTTCATCAGAATTATCAATATCACAATATGGAACTCAGTAACTTATGTATGCAAAATAAGGAAAACAGGCAAAGTGTTCTATCTATAGGTTGAACCTTCTTCTTTTGCAACTTTAATCGACTTCACCTGAATAATGAGAGCAAAAACCAAGAAAACGTACGATTTCCGCTGACCTAGTTTCTGCTTTATCAATTAGAGATAATTGATTCGCAAAATGAAAAATTATGCACCAATGTAGTAGATCTCATTTCCGCTACATCTGCAATCATTCAAATTTTACTTTCTCCCGTTCGATCGGCAGCAGCATCCTGTCAAGTCGCTTTATCTCGTGCACTGTACAAGCTACCTATAATGTAATGTGAATCTGATTGATAAGAAAATGAACCTTCATCGCGCAAGTGGTTCGCTATCGCATCATGTGCATAGGCTGATATCTGCTGTCTGCTTTAGCGGGTACGATACCCACTGTGCTAACCTAATCCAGTTCGTATCCTACATCAGCATAATCACGTGAAACGGGAGGCAGCGTTTCGCCTGTTTGTCCGGGCCCATAAGTGAAGAGCGAAATCAGCATGATTTCATTGCATCATTCCGGTGGGTATACATATAGTGAGCTCCTATGCTTCGGTAGCGTACCTAGGGGAACATGGCCCAATACGCACTGATGGGGCAGAATGGCCTGACTCGTTGAATCACTCCTAGAAGGATTCAATTTGTATATAACATAAAGTTGCATTTTAAACCACTTTACCCTACTTCCTCTGACAGATGCTGTAGAGGACACCATACGAACATGTGATACGTATGCTGTCTTGCTCCTTTGCCATCATCTTGGGTCTCGTTTGCTGAGTTGGGTGGCTTCTTGGGAGTAATTTCTGCTGCATGTATAGCTGACTCAGTGACTCAGGATCAGCGAAAGGGTTGAAATCAGTAGAAGATGGACTGATTGAACGTAAGTAATTGATTTGACTATTAATTGGTAAGTTAACCAGTCAAATAATTATTACCGGAGATCCAATGGATAAAGCATGTGGTGAAATTGCCATCATGATTTTACATTTTTCATCATTAGAAACCAAAGTTCATGGAATTTCATCTGTTTCTGTTGAAATACAGCTTGGTAAATATACTTTCATAGCTGACTATTAGCCTTACCAATTCACTGGGCAGCACGCTAATTTGCTTCAAACTGACTTGCAGAAATCGAATCGCAATAAGTCATTTGTTTTTCATTGGTGACATATAAGCCAAACATCGCTTATGGAATAATTCACAAAGCAATTCCAGCTGCAGAACTTTATTTTTCTCAATTCAAATCCCTGATAGCCCTACATGTTTTTCCTTTTCTCGAAAGCCTTCTGCTTTTGATTTGGTCTTAACTGACTCTAGTCACCTGTGTAGCCAACTGGTTACTCATGCTGATTTTGATTCTGATCATATCCCTGTTATATTTCAACTATCGCATGAAGCGATTCTCAATCCTATTAGCTTCACATTGAATTATTTTCGAATCTATTGTAATACATATGAAACATACATCGACACTTTTCTAGGGGTGGGACAGCTATTTTTTTATAAAAGACACTACACGTTAATGCTTCCAGTGGGCTGTTTGCCCTTTGAAGGAAGCACCACACTAGACAACGGACTAGCATGCAACGCCCAGTGGCACAGTCGGAAAACATTCCTCTCGAAAAGTTTTCAGCCTGAGGCGGGAATCGAACCCACACTCCTTAGCACGATGCGGCTCAATGCCTCGGTGACACTAACCGCACGGCTACGAAGCCCACTTAACTTAAGCTATGCTCAGAGTAACTCTTCGAACACAGAGCAAGCTTGAGTTACTAACATGTTGCTCAAAACTGTTTTCGGTTGCTTGGAGCTTTAAAACAAGCTTGGATCGGAAATCAACTGTACGAAGTACGCAATATGTCAGATCGATTTTTTGGCACAATTTGAATTGAACGAGTTGAAAACTTTGCACCCACAAGATTTAAGTTCCGCGATGGTTTGAATTTGGATGTGTTAGTGGCCAAGGCAAAAAAGGTAACACATCAATTACATCTCCCGTGGGAAATTGTTTTCCTTACAGTAATCATGAGTAGTGTCTGACAACAACATCCGATGCCTTATGAGTTCTAGAGGAAATACCCTAGAGAATCATCAATGTTAAAACTGTACGAAGGTATTTTATGTCCGAAGTTGTAGTAATTAAGTTGGGGAAATGGAATTAATATTTGTTAACAAATTTTTATGTGAACTCGAACCACTTTTTCTATAACCTATGAGTGTTTTGTCTTTTGAAGAACTAGCTTGCACTCCTAGCAATGCCTTTCCAGTTTAGTAGAGCCGGGAAATGTTTTTCAAGAGAAATTCTGTGTCCTGATGTGATATTTTAATTCACTTTCCTAAATATGTTTAATAGATTCAGTAATCACACGTCAAGCCCACAAATTCAATGATTATGTTATCTTCTGAATACACGTTTTTTCCCGAATTGAATAACGATTGTAACACTTTTACACAGAACTTCAGGCTTTGATAGTGCTTGTTACAGAAATAAAACACTTTCAAAACAACTGTTTTTCAACTATTTCTGCTTTTCCTGAAGACCTGGAGCTCAATAACACACAGACCCATCGTCTAAGTATCCATGAAATGATCGGCGTTAAGTCAGAGTGGACCAAGTACAAAACTTGGGAAAATTGGATTATTTTGCCATTAGATGCAAAATAACGTTATCTCCATTTCACTTTGATCCGATTTGATGAATGTTGAAAACTGGGAGAGATATGTAACAAATTTACTGATGATCAATAAAAATCAATATAAGTATGCAGTCAGAGTGGACCAAGTGCTTTTTACCATAACAACGAAAACGATCGATGCGCTGAGAAAGTCTAGAAAATGCAAGACATTTCAAGTTATTTTCCAGATTTTTCGACATGGAATGATTCTTCTTCCCAGCCATCAATAGAAACTCATAAACATGTCATAATTCGATGGACCTTATTTTGAATTCTGGCCATTTACCGTATTTGAGTAGGTGATCAGAAATTGCAACAATTTCTGTGCAGACAGAGTGGACCAAGTGTCAAAAAGAAACAAACTGATTGATTATTGCATTTTTTGAGTCGATTTCAGAGTTCGATAGAAGTTTATGGTAGTTATATGGTGTATGTATGGACTGTCCTAGAATCCGCTTATTGGACCAGTATATTTTGGTCGGTCCTCAAGATTTTCACTTAGTCCACTCTGACTGAACGCATATTTGAATATTTCTGGTCTTCAACGCCCTGACCCTTCAAAACCTTAATTTCCAAGGTATCGTAATGCCACTGATTTTGAGATTGAAGATATGGATTATTGAAGCATTTACGATACTGATATCGAAAGGTCTTGCTAATATGTTCATCTTAAAGATATGCACCATAAACGGAGCAACCACGCAAGCATAAAATGATTGTTCTTTTTCTTGAAATTGTTCAGTCAGAGTGGACCAAGACCATCAAAAAATCGTTCTATCAGAGTTTCGGATTGTGATTTTTCATGTTTATCACTTCACATTATATTGTTTGAAAGTAACACAAGGATGGGTAGAAATATTGAACCAAAATTTTACTGAGATAAAAAAATACAAAGCGTTAGACTTTGAGCCCGTTTTTCTCAAAATATGAAAAATGGTCCACTCTGACTTAACGCCGACCAAATGCAAAAAAACAGCATAGGGATTTTGCAGACCACAAAATTCTGATCGTACCGTGCTGCATCAATACCCGGACGCCTAAGGCGATACGCATGTTCAAATGCTTGTATATAAATGGGTAATCGTTATTTTATTATGTATTACTTTGAGACGATAACTATTAGGTTAGAACTTGATAATTTTTACAATATTTACAATGAATTTAATGGAAATACCGTAAAAATGAAGGTAATTCTGCACCATGGCGTGTCTACAAATCCGGACACATGAATCGAAATCCGGACATCGATGCATCAAATTCCGGACATTCAAATAATCACAGCTGTTTTCACATAAAACTTTAAAAATATTAAACATACCTTCACATCACGATACAAAGGTTGATAGAATTGTAAACATAATATTTATTCTCTGTTGGATGATTCTGAAACATCATAAAACGTTGTTTTTGAAGTCTTCAAAATATACTGTGATGTTTGCATTATTCCTCATAGTATTCAAACATAATTAACACTTATTTTCAGTTTATATTGTTCAAAATCACAATGGTATAACTTTTGAACACTTTTTCCAGATTTTCGAACAATTAATATGTAATATTTTTTTGTTAAACCTTGAAAAATTTGATGTAAAAGCACTGTGTCCGGATTCAAAACCATACGTATAAGTATCCGGACAGTCTTCTTCTAGCACAAAATTATGTGTATTTTCAGTAAATTCTTCAAAACTATCGAATTTATCAAGAAAAATTCACAAACACATCACTACAGAACATGATCACAATTGATTAGCACGTAAAAAATACGTAATTAATTGTCGAATTGCGATGGCGCATTGGGTAGAATTCTTTCGCTTTTCGTTAATTGTGTAAATAAACGCGTCCGAGTGAAACTGACTTTTGTTTTTGTCTTTACCGTTCTTTTACAAGGCTAACTTGATGTCAATTCACGTTACAATGGTCAACAGTAGTTAACATTAATCGTAGGAATAATATTCTTACATTTTGAAAGGATATTTAACATTCAAATAATTGAATTTCATCAGAGTGTCCGGGTATTGGTCCCGTCCGGATTTTGATTCATCACGGTTTAGGGAAACTATCAGAGGAAATTTCTTATCCGCGTAAACGCACGTCAAATTCCAACATAATAATAGGTTGCTACATGGGTTGCTATGTGCATTTGAAATCAAGCAACGAGAGTTACTCAGAGTTGCTCGCTATCTAACTCAAAAGCTAGCTCAAAAGCAAATGCTGTCCAGCCCCTTGACACTATTCTTGATGTTAACATTTCTTTACAAACAAAACTTGATATTGACAATGCTCTCTAATCATTACCGTATTCTATTGTTGAAGCCAGGAGCATCGCAATTCCAAAATGTGAAGTAAAACTAGAATCCGTGATTATAGACGATGATCTTATACTCTTGATCCTTCTTAAAAACGTGCCTTCTCAATTTAATCACACTCGCGATCCTGCTATGAAAATTATATGGCAGAATTTGCAGAAAGAAATCAAAAAACGTTCTTCACAATTAAAAAACAAAAATTTTGAAAATAAAATTTCTCAATGAGAGCTTAGAGCCCTTTTGGAAATTATCTAAAATTTTGAAAAAACCTCAGAAGTCAATACCGGCATTGAAGGAGGAAAACAAATTATTACTAACTAATTGCCAAAAATCACAAAAACTTGCTATGCAGTTTGAAAACGCGCACAATTTTAATAGGGGACTTACTAGTCCAATTGAAAATCAAGTTACTCAGGATTTCGAAAATATTCTCAATCAAGAGAACGTTTTCGAAAATTCCTGAAGGACTGATTTGGAAGAAGTGAGAACTGTTATGAAAAAATTCACAAATATGAAAGCTCCTGGCTATGATGGAATTTTCTACTTCCTCATCAAGAAACTTCCAGAAAGTAGCTTATCATTCTTAGTTGATATATTTAACAAATGTTTTCAATTAGCATATTTTCCTTACAAATGAAAAAATGCTGAGGTTGTACCAATTTTAAAACCTGACAAAAATCCCGCAGAAGCTTCTAGCTATCGTCCAATCAGCTTGCTTTCCTCCATCAGTAAACTTTTTGAAAAGGTATTTTGAACAGATTGATGGCCCACATCAACGAAAATTCAATTTTTGCCAATGAACAATTCGGATTACGCCATGGATATTCGACCACTCATCAACTTTTACGTGTAACAAATTTGATTCGTTCCAACAAATCTAAAGGTTATTAAACTGGTCTTACTATTCTAGACATAGAAAAAGCATTCGACAGTGTTTTGCATGAAGGTTTGATCGTAAAATTTCCATCATACATTGTTAGAATAATTCAAAGTTATCTTTCAAGTCGTACACTTCAGGTTAATTATCAGAACTCCAGGTCTGAAAGACTTCCTGTAAGAGCTAGTGTTCCTCAAGGCACCATTTTGGGACCAATATTATACAATATTGACGTTAACTTCGTCTTACGACAATATACTGGGTGTCAATCGAAAATCTAAAATTTTGCGACCGTCACGAAACTATGTAAGATTTTGAACGCTAATAACTCAGTCATTTATCGATAGATTTTCAATATTTTCCCACCGATCGGTCGGAAATGTATTTACCATTTTTCTCGAATGGAGAAAACTATTGATTATCGACAACAAACGATTGAAAATTGGGAAAATGTCGACCCCTTTCTTACGCAACCAATCACGTTCAACTTTTGCAGTTTTTCAAAGATTTTTCGAGCAACTTTTCAAATGAAATCTTTAAGAATTCATCAATTTTTTTAAGGTTTCAGATCGGCAGCTCCTACTACATTTATTTCGTTCATTCATACACAAAATTAAGGCGGGATTTTGGTCGATATATTTCTAGAGTGTTGTTACAGAATACATTATCGAAAGATTGAAAATTATTTCATGCAATATATTAGTAATCTATTCCTTTTGATAGGTTCCTTTGAAGATTACTATAGGATTTGTTAAAGAAATATGTCTCAGATTTTCTAAGGAATTTCTCAAAACAAAAACTAAAATAATCCTTAACAATTCCATGACGAATCCTGAAAACATTCCTGAATATATAGGGGAAGTGTTGGAAAAATGAACAGGGGTGGTAAAATGAACACCGTGCCTTTTACCGAGAAAAAACGAATTTCGATTATTTTTTATCACGCACGGACGATTTAGAGCATAAATCTGAGTGTTCGAGTTGATACGAAGGTCAATTGAAGTAAAAATATCAACAAAAACTAAGATTTTAGAAAACAACGCTTGAAAATTAGACCTGACGTAACTTTTAGCTCGGAAGACTTGAGGTTTTTTAGTGAGGTGAAAATCGTTATGATATGATATCAAATCTGATACCTTTAGAATTCTTTTTGAATGGGTTACAATCAATAATGGATGTATTTTCGGAGAGGCAATAAATTTTTTTAGAAATATTTGTTTTGCTCACGTTTTTGGCATGGTGTTCGTTTTACCACCAACCGCTGTTCATTTTACCCACATAGTGCAGGTTAAATGAACATTTGCATCGCTTTTTGATAACGATGAAAATATGTGAAAATTTAGCTATTTTAGTCTGAATCCATGTCGCTGCTATAGATTACATCCCTATTTTTGATGTTGTGCGATAGAACTATACAAATTTCTCGTTTTTCTATCAGAAACGAGTTAATTTCCTTAAGGTGTTCATTTTACCACCCCTTCCCCTACTTTAAGAACTTCGTTTGGAAATTCTCATAGATTTTCCCAGGGACTTATTGAAAGAATCTTAAGAGAAGCCTCGTAAAACAAATCGACACTCCAGGAAGACTTAGAGCTTTCATGAGAATCTTGTGAGAGAAACTTCGGAGGAATACCTGGAGAGGTTAATGTTGGATTCTATGAAGCAATCTATGAAGATAAACTGAACAAAGTTCCACGCTGAATTTTTAAAGATATTTTTAACGAAATCAATGAAATATGATCATAAGAAGGCCGGTAAACAGTCAATAGATGAATTCCTGAAGAAATCATCGGAATAATGCCTGAAGAAAATTTTGGTCCAATACCTGAATAATTTTATAATTCCCAATACTCGCAACATTCATAATATGCAGTTGCTTGAAAATGTTCTTTGTCTAATTGGTGCATTGCCCGCAGTGAACAAACGAACAAACCCAGTCTCCACCGTTTGATTTTCCCTTCCATGGGCTCGCTCAACCAGCAAGCAATGATCAGGGCTGGCATCAACTCGCACAATGCGCGCAAAGAGCAAAATTCAACCACTGCACAAAGAGGAAACAGACCCGCGCAAAGTGTAACAACACGAACACAATGAGGGTGCGCAGTAGGGAACAGAGCAGGGTTGGGAAAAAATCTGAAATTCACTCTACAGTAGCCAAACAAAGCCAATCACAGTCAGCGAAGCCAGTGAAACTCACGCCCATTGCTGCTGTAGGCAAAAAGCCTTGAAAATTGCAAAACACCCGTTGCTAAGGGCAACTCAAAATTACTGTAGAAAAATGTTCTACTTCCCGCTGCATTTCCCGCATTTAGAGCCTTCAATGACACTAACGATTTAGAAAATTCATGCACCCACCATTGGCTACTTGATGAGATTCAACGTTTTTGAACTACTGTAGTCAGAGAGCCACGTGACTTTCTCGAAATTCAAGCCTACTACTATTACCATTCCCAGCACTGGAAGAGAGTGTAAGCAACTACGCAAAGAGTGATGCTGACGGAGTGTGTTGGCAAACATACTCAAAGTGTACACGATTTGGCTCTTTTTACCTTAAAACATGGGTTTTTTGAAAAGAGACCAACGAATAGATGACGGAAATCGATGTCCGACGTCGTTTTGGAATTCAAGATGGCGACTTCCGGTTTGTGAAAATCGATTCAAACCTATGCAATATGGGTAATTTGTAGAAAGAGTCGCCATGTTGAACTCAAAAATGGCGTCGGACATCGATTTTCGTTATCTACTCTTCGGCCTCATTCCAAAAATATTCATATTGAATGGTCTTGAAGGGATTTTCCCAAACCAGAAGTCGCCTTCTTGGATTCTAAAATGGTATCCGACATCCATTTCCGTTACCTACTCGTCAGTCCCGTTCCAACAATTATCCCATTTTTTCCAATAGAAGCTCGCCCCATTTAGTAGCCACACAAAGAGTGTGTGTTCATAATTTTCCATCAACACTTTATGTCGAAGAATGCATTGCAGCGAGAGCAGAAACACAAAGAGGCCTCAAAGAGGTAAGAACCAAAGAGAAAGTGATGCTGTCGCACTGCACTCACATTTATGATCAACACAAAGTGCAAACTATTTGTGTTTTTCTGTTTGCACTGAGGAGATGCCAGCCCTGGCAGTGAAGCCACACACACAGATTTATACGTAATTACACAGATTTTTACTTGATCTTGCCTACAGATATCTGTGATCACAGATCACTGATTTTTGAGATAAAAAAGATATTAGGATGTTACTCGCGTTGAGAACGCGAATGTGGAAGATATAAAGAAGAAATGCCATTACTTAATATATTTTTTCGCAAACTATTAAGTATTAAGATTTAAGTTACACTGCCGTGCGTCTTTCCCGTTTTTCCATCGTATTGCAGAGAATATCCAGTCCAGCCGCATACTCTCTCTCTTGTGCACGAGAATAGCATGTATGAACACAGCAGCAATGTGCCTTTGTATTAGCATTTCTAGACCAACAGTGGCGTTGTATAGGTAAAATCTGGTGCACCCCACTTAGTGCATCCGAGAGAGAAATTGCCCATGGCGTGGTTTGCGAGAATTGAGACAACGCGCGCAACTGGCGTCACGACGTCAGCTGTAGGCAGGGATAGGGTGCGACTCAAATCTCTTTCGGTGCAGCACGCGCTGCCGGGATACAGCACGTTCAATTTGAAAGAGACGTGCTAGTGCAATATAAATTGTGTTGCACCCATTCTTTTCTGTGTGCTAAAACTCCCATGTGCCGTTGCTGAGAATCTCTCTGAGCATTAGGCAAGGCTCTCTCAAATAACATCACTTTGCTTTGATGACGGAGTACGGATGGACGCCACTATCAAACGAACTACAGTCGACTCTCCACATCTCGATGTTCTACATCTCGATATCTATCCCTATGTCGATGATTTCTCGCATAACTTATGATCTCGCCCTAAAAGCCATTGGTAACCATGTGTGTAGCTCGTTGTTTCTGAGAATTTGAATGGAGTTACACGTTTTTTAACAACGCTATGGTGAAGAAAGGATCATTCTCTACATGTCAGTGGTGTTGGTTTCGATGCTTATTTATTCATTTGCTCAGAAACAACCAGCTACACACGTTGTTACCAATGGCTTTTAGGGCGTTATCCCAGATTATGCGAGATTTCATACGTCCCTTCAGTCTGCATACATTTTCACTCTTCATATTTCGATATCCTCCCTATCTCGATATCTCCATATCTCGATGTGTTTCTGTTGATTTTTCGTTCTCAATTTTCTCTCCGTATGTCGATATGACCATTATCGAAGGTTACTAGACCAAACTTTTGGGATTCAAAACAAATTAAGAGCGCAAAATGACGTTTGTTTGTGTATTACTTTCTTGGCAACGGAGTGTTTTTCAATCTAGTATTCATCAAAACATTGTTCTTTGTCTCGAACTCTCCCTATATCGATGGTCCCTTGGATATCGAGATGTGGAGAGACGACTGTACTCAAACGTTTGTTTTCTTCATAAATCACACATGATTTCGCTTCACACACAGGGTAGATGTACCAATAGTGGAGGTACTAAGCACGATTGATCTTCATTTAATCGCTTAAATTCAAGAAGCGCAAATAATGAACATATTAATGTTGTAACGGGAAGAAACGACCATAATGAAAAAATGATTTCATCGCAGTAGCCAACGGCATGTCTGTGAAAAATAGTACCTACACTGTATATTTTTAATTTGCGTTCCTATAGTTGCAGTATCCGTTGTTATCTTATTGGATCCTCCACTATAGCAACACATCATTTTGACAGAACGTCTAGCATGAATTGATAAAACAGCAAAATATGAAAATGGTTGACATTTAGCTTAACTAAATAATAATATTTAAAACAATATGCTTAAATATAGAGAACAGCTTATTTTAAAAATTGATGATTAAACCAATAGAATCTTGGACGCCAAAAATTATTGAGGCATAATAAAACGTTGATGATGAAATTCCGTTTAGAATCATCGAAGTGATTGTGCTACTTTCCCCCCAATGTCGATTTTCCGAATGTCGGTTTCCCGAATACCAGTTCCCCGAATGACGTATATTTTTTCCGAATGCCATTTTCCCGAAAAGTGGTGCAGTTTAACTCTCTAATACCCAAATTTTTATTTTAAATCTAAATATCATATTTAGTTATCTAAAATCGTTCTAAACTGGTTTTGGGCAATGATTTATTTTTTATTCGCAAATCAATGAATTTTGGTTTTTGATTTTTATAATTTTTATTTTTGAACATCCCTATCCTTTTCCATTTTTTCTTGAAGCCTTTCCTAGTTACTGATTTTTGGCAATAAGAAAAATTCAAATTTTCACAATACTCTAAAAAATATTAAATTTTTAATTTATTTCCTGTTTTTTTTTTATTTTCCGTGTAATTAACGTAAAACAGGTTTGAAATTATTTTAATACCATCAAGCTCTTCTTCTGTGATAGGCTGATCGTAGAAAAATATTAAAGGTACGATTTTTATATTACACGTTAAATGAACCCCAGGCATTTGTAGGTAGAGTTACTGTGCACGTGCTGTAGCCTTAGGTGCAGGAGCCTCATTGCTTGCAAGCGCACGGGAGCGCTGTACATTGTGAGGCCTTTTTTGGTGCGCCTCATCTTTCTTGAAATGTGTCTCACTGCGGTCTCATGCGCTCCATCACATGTGCTGTTTAAAATTCAGCGCAATAATTGAAGTGATTACAAAAGTTTTCAATGGGGATCGAAGTTGTAACTCTTGGATCGCGAGTCTTCAACCATATCATATAGACCATCTAGACACCTGTATAATGAAGCGAAAATAGTTGTAGAGGCTCTTCGTTACTAAGCAGTTGTTTCACAACTTGGATACCGATGGCGAGCCGTAGCGCCGAACAGCGCATGAGGCGAGTCTCCCCGAAAGCACATCACCAAGCGCGCGCTTTTAGAATTTTCGTGAGCCTCCAGCAAGCGCAGCACACTAGGATTCCGATGAGCTAAGAGACGGTTTGGTTGGAGGCTCGTCAGTACATTTATGTGCTCCTGAGAAATATGTAACCCTATTTGTAGGTTATATAAGAATACAATTTTTCAAACAATTTTCAAAAATACAAAAAAGTTTCAAAAGCTATACAAAACTTTTCTTATATGCGTGTTATGAGTCAAGGTTTAAAGTTTAAACCAAAAATAAAATCATTTTGATTTTCGAGCTAAGAAAAAATACACAAAATTCCAAAGTGTACGCTGTCTAAAGGCGGGGTTGGGTATTAGAGGGTTAAATAAGTGCTATAGTAGTCTTCAGTGGCTATATGGTGAACGAGAAAGCAATCAAAAGAAGGAGGTATTCTGTCATTCTCGGCTATACACATGTTGGCAAAAATGCTGAGTACGGTAAAACTTGAAAGAAGCGCCAATTAAATAAAGAAGGGTGCATATCAGATGACCAATTCGTTCACCACCCTGAAATGTATAAAGTTGCGACAATTAGGAGTGCCAAAAACTGTTCGAGGATGTGGGCTATTCGGGGAAGCGGGATATTCGGAGAACTGACATTCGGAGAACTGGCGTTCGGGGAAAAGTAGCACAACCCATCGAAGTTACTACAGTAATCGATTTCTCTTTTCGCTGATAACTTGAGCAGATCAATGTTATCGGTTGCCGCCCTTTTGTCAGTTGAAAACAAAAAAATATCTAAAAAATATAGATCCACAGAACAGCCTATGTTTAAAAGAAGCTTAAATTTATTTAAATTTAAAAACTTTAGTTTTATACCTATAATTATAATTACCTCATTTAAAAAAAAGCATAGAATGTTTGAAAGGCAGGTGAATTGTTGAAAAAGTGACATTCTGTATCAATTGACTCCACAACAAGATTCAATAGAAATGTAAAAACAAATGTCATCTTAAGAAATTCTTGGTTTCAGGCGGATTATGCCAAACGACTTTATGCCAAATAACCTACCACTTGGTACAGCATATAACATGACTGACCTGAAGATTTGTTTGAAGATCAAAAGTTTGTTCTTAAGAGAATGCTTTGATTTTCCTGTAATTCAGACATTTTACATATTTGTTACATTTGGCTTGACTGCCCTCAATGTAATTTTTAAAAGGCAATTGTTTATCTAGCATAAGTCCTAGATACTTCACTTCATCTGACAAATTTATGGAACGCCTCTCATCGTGACAACATAACTACATGAATCCAACCTTA
This sequence comes from Aedes aegypti, assembly GCF_002204515.2. Lineage (NCBI taxonomy): Eukaryota > Metazoa > Arthropoda > Insecta > Diptera > Culicidae > Aedes > Aedes aegypti. The sequence goes on along the minus strand of NC_035109.1, from coordinate 256,988,687 downwards.
AAACAATTACATACTAGGCACAACTTAAAATCCCGATAATTACTTCCGAACTCTACTACAGCCCTGAGGAAACGCTTCAGAAGACAGGCTCGGTCTATTCGTTTTCTGCATACTCCCGCACTTTGCAGCATTCTCCACGACAAGCTGTAGGTACGGTTCACGTGCCCATATGTGCCGCTCATTTATTTTTCGCTTAGCAAAAGATTACGGTATCTACATAAACGAACGCAATAAAAAGAGGTCAATTGATTAGCATAACAGGGGGAAGCGCCCCGGCGGCCTACAGCTCTAGATTCTACGGTCTAGAATGTTGTCGCCATAAAACTCTCTACAGAGTAGATGGTTGGGTCGAATATGAAAAAAAAACATGAGTCATAATATTTTGAAACAAAATCGATCTTAAGATGAGAAATAAGTGAATTAGAACATCTGTCAAAGTGAGCTAAATAATATTCTTGAGAAAGCCTATTCCCTCGAATGCTAGAATGTGTTCCCTTTTTCATAATTATTACTTGGACTGTGGAGTAAGTTAATCGTTTATTTTATTTTTGATCTATATTATAGTCACCTGAGAGACCATTCAAGGCGACCTTGAACAAACGTTGAGTTTTGTCGCAATAAGTAAAAAATTGTGCATCTTTTTTCAACATGTTTGAGAAGAAGCTCACGATCTTTAAGAGTTTCCGACAAAATGCTACAATCTCCTTTCTTTGTGATTTGGAAGGAAACCTTGATTCCTCTAATGGAGTTCAAGATCTCCTGCCCCAATCCTCCAGATTCGGAACAATCAACCACGATTGGCGGCACCATTTTTGCCACATTTAGTGACAGCTTTGAAACCAACTTTTTTGGAAGAATATTGTAAATTCTGAGATTCACGCTTCCTTGTGTTCGTGGTTTCAACCATATTTGGTGAATAAACTAAAGAAGAAGTGACCTTATAAGAGTTTTTTTTTTTCAATACAGTGTCAAATAAGGATCACCACCGTTAGCTTTCACTAACGGGTCCAACGAAAAACCGAAGGCACTGGTCCAAATAAGGATCGAAAAGGAATCAATAGGTAGAAAAACTTGCACTGAAAAGTATTTTTTGTAGCACTGAGAAGTACTGTTTTATTGCTTTAGGTAGTTTATAAAAAAACATCTCTGGGAGCAGGAAGAATTTATGTACGCACAGCAAAAGGGTACGATGTGCACCGTTGGGCTCCTTTAGTACATGTATTTAAAAGAAAACCGAGAGTCACTGAACATAAAACCGTCATAAGATCATTGGATAAACTAACTTTCAAATATCTTAATAACCATCTCATCATGTTATAACCATCCCGTAATTTATGATCATGCAAAATAACGCAATCTCATTGAAATTTAATTTCTCTGCGAAGTTACAACCGCATTAAGAATAGGAGATCAAGTCTCCCCAGTCTCGCCTACAATAACGGCAACTAATCGACCAAAGGAAGCAAACAGTTAACAATATGATTGCGTGCGGAAACTGAAATATGAAGTTTAATATTCCCCCTAAGCGCAGTTGTGTCACGTTGAGTGAAGATTAGACACGTGATTCTCCCTCAAATGACCTACTTCTATGGACTTGCTCTCCCAGACCCCAACTTACATTGCGATGTTTGGCAAACTTTTGTCAAATAAAACGTGCTATGAATTCCAATACCTACTGGCTTCTTACTCTCTGCAAACATATTTATTTGATTACAGACATATACCGTACTTACATTGTTTCACAAACAGTATTCATAAAGATTTTCTTCTTCGCAAAATTTCTTTTCAGAGAAACACTACGGGTGTTACAAGGTTGGCATCCTGTTCTCAATAGTCATAATTCTACTGCTGCTGGTGGGATGTGTGCCCGTCTTCTTCCTCACTCACAACAATAACCTGATTCTGCTGATCCTGCTGGTAACGCTGATCCTAATAGGCATCGTTACGTATGCCTATTTCCGTTGGCAGCACCGGAGAGCACTGCAAATGCGACGTAGCTATGAGGAACAGAAGATGAATCTGACGCGGGCTGTTAAGGGAGCCGATCCGAAAGGACCCAAACAGGTTTGCATTATTATCTGTAAAAAAGTTATAGTTTTATCATGAAAATTTGTTTCTATTCCTCTTTTTAGCAAACAATTCCCAACTCAATCAATGGAAAAATAGAAGTCAATAATGAAAAAAGTACGGGACCTGAACAGCCACGTTACTCATTTATTTAATTCATAAACTATTACTAATGTATAATAGACAGACTTATATTTTTGAGGATTTGCTCGAATCAGTTATATAGTTATACGTATTTCACAACAACCTATTTCTTGAAAGTCGAATGTTTAGCATCCGAAATTCCTTTGGGGTCATTCAAAAATGACGTCCATCATTTGGGGGAGGGGAGGGGTCTACGAAAGTGTGACAGTACGTGTAAAAGGTATTGGAAAAAGCGTGTCAGAGTGGGGAGGGGAGGGGTCCATAAATCCTGAAAAACGATGGACGTCATGTTCAAATCGTCCCTTTTCTTGAAAACAAATTAATTTTACAATAGAATACAATATACAATACAAATTTGGTGCTCCTGATCTTAACCCAAGTGAAAGAGAAAAAAGAATTAAACTCTCCTCGCTCAGCGAATATAGGTAGGGTGCAGAACTACTTGGGCACTTCCATGATTCACTTTGGCATGGGAGTTTTTCTCGGCCGAATTTTCTGAAACTTTGTAATGAGAAGCGCATCAGTACGACACGATGCATTGTGGCCAAATATGAGCTCTGTAGCTTTCAAAAAACCCCACTGCCGAAGTGAATCAAAAGTGCCAAGAATAGGATCCGGCTCCCTACTTAACGGATTCCAATTCTTTTTTGTCAGTATGTTTGTACTAAAGAGTCTTAATTATAGTTTTTATTAGTTTGTACACATATCTCGATCTCAAGAATTTTCCTGTGGCCGGAGTTATACTGGGTCAAGTCGGGTGCTGTGCATTTGTGCTCCTGGAGATAGGCAAATCTCAAGTCATAGATAGTTTTCGGATTCATCTCTAATGTGGCCACTGTATCAAGGAATTTTAGGGGCTGTCCATTAATTATGTAAGGGTTTATGGGGGGAGGGAGGTTTTGAGATTTCTTACGCGCCATACAATATATTTTTGATTTTCATACAAAAAATCTTACCATAGGAGGAGGGGGGATTTGAAAAACCCCGAAAATTGTCTTACGTAATTAATGGATCGCCCCTTAAGAATAACGCATCAGTTGGAACCTATTGAGAAATGATTGAATTGAATAACCATGTTTCCTGCTTTTTATTGATCCTACACACACAAAAATTGTGCGGTAAAAGCTACCATTTTAGGGGGTTAACTTAAGCGCTCGCACCGACAATTTTCAGCAGACCAGAAATCCGCTTGATTTTACCATGCCTGTTATCGAAATGTGATTGTTGTAAATTTTTTCTGTCAAATATACCAGGAATGTGGTGGGATGTACCGTAAACATAGTAAATTGGTCTGAAATTCCATGGTAGTTTCAAGAATGGGCATAGTCAGCTACAATAGTAATTTTTTACCACAGAATGTTTTTCCGTGTACAAATGACCATTTTCGCCACCCCGGGACACCAAAAATTTACGATAAATGGCTAATGAGCCTCTGTACGTGTCATAAATTCTTTTGTTCATTTGACTTTCAATGCGCGCCGTGTGTTGGTGCTGTCTCGCTCTCTCTCTCACGGGCAATTTGAAAACAGCGCGTACAGTAAAAGTTTAAAAGTTTTATGGCATGCATGGGCTCATTTGTTTCTAAACATCTGTGCCAAGCTTATGGGAACGCAGTTTAGTAAACCATTATTACGTCTGTTCGAGAATTGAAATTGTTTGGTATCATCCATCAAAACTATAGCCGATTATTCAGGTCTTTTTTATAATAAACGTGCTACGCCCTCACTCCGGAAGCACTTTACGCTTTTTACGCGCTCGAATGCGAGTACGACAGCTGCCTAAGCCACGACGTTAAAATCATCATAGGAGATCTAAATACTCAGGTTGGCCGGCTTACGACTAATTGATTTAGCCGCCTCCAAGAATATGTCCATTCGTAGCACCTACTTCCAGCACAGCCTTCCATACCGATACACCTGGAGATCACCACAGCAGACAGAATCACAAATCGACCACGTTCTGATTGATGGACGGCACTTCTACGACATTATCGTCGTCAGGATCCTTCGTGGCGCTAACATCGACTCTGACCACTAGCTGGTGATGGTTAAACTGCGCCCAAAACTCTCCGTCGTTAACAACGTACGGTACCGACGGCCGGGGCATTACCTAGTGCGGCTTAAGCAACCGGATGTCGCTACTGCATACGCGCAGCGCCTCGAGACTGCATTACCGGAAGTGGGTGAGCTGAATGAAGTCCCTCTTGAGGAATGGTGGAGAACAGTGAAAGCAGCCATCAACAATGCAGCTGAGAGCAACTTCGGGTACGTGAGACGGAGTCGACGGAACGATTGGTTCGACGAGGAATGTAGGCAGATTCTGTAGGAGAAGAATGCAGCGCGGGCGGTCATGTTGCAGCAAGGTATCCGGCAGAACGTGGAACGTTATAGACGGAAACGGCAACAGCAGCCCCGCCTCTTTCGGGAGAAAAAACGTCACCTGGAGAAGACGGAGAGCGAGGAGATGGAACAGCTGTGCCAATCTCAAGAAACACATAAGTTCTATCAGAAGCTAAACGCATCCCGCAACTGCTTCGTGCCGTGAGCCGAGATGTGCAGGGCGAGCGTGAGGTAATCGCAAGGTGGAAGCAGCAGTTCAACGAACACCTGAATGGCGCTGAGAGCACAGGCAATGAAGGAGGAAATGCCTTCGTGAGTACTGCGGACCATGGAAACCAACCAGCCCCTACTTTGAGGGAGGTGAAGGATGCTATTCACCAGGTCAAGAACAATAAAGCTGCTAGTGAGGGTGGTATCGGAGCTGAATTCATAAAGATGGGCCCGGAGAGGCTGGCCATTTGTCTGCACCGGCTGATAGGCACAATATGGGAAACAGAACATCTACCAGAGGAGTGGAAGGTAGGGGTAATTGCCCCATCTACAAGAAAGGCGACAAGTTAGATTGCGAGAACTTTCGAGCGATCGCTATTCTAAATGCGGCGTACAAAGTATTATCCCAGATCATTTTCCATCGTCTGTCACCTGTGGTAAACGAGTTCGTGGGAAATTATTAAGCCGGCTTCGTTGACGGCCGATCGACAACGGACCAGATCTTTATTGTACGGCAAATCCTCTAAAAATGTCGTGAATACCAGGTCCCAACGATGTGATGCGATTTCAAGGCGGCATACGATAGTAACGACCGCGTAGAGCTATGGAAAACCATGGACAAGAACAGTTTTTTTTTTTCGGAAAGCTCACGAGACTGATAAGAGGTAACGATGGAATGTGTGCAGAATTGTGTGAATATTTCAGGCAAACACTCCAGTTCGTTTGGATCCCTCCGGGGACTACGGCAAGATGGACTTTCGTACCTGTTGTTCAATATTGCGCTAGAAGGTGTTATGCGGAGAGCCGGGCTTAACAGCCGGGGTACGATTACGCCGATTACGAGATCCAGTCAAATTGTTTGCTTCGCGGATATTGTCGGCCGAACATTTGAAAAGGTGGCAGACCTGTGCACTCGCCAGAAACGATGCAGCAAAAATTGGACTGGTGGTTAATGCGACCAAGACAAAGTACATGCTAGCTGGTATGGCCGAGCGTGACAACACAGAAAAAAATATTTAATTTTCAATGTGATGTAAACTGAAGTCTACTGTAAAAATAAATCAAATTCGTGTATTTTTACAGCATCATGTAAACTTAAATGAATATACATTCAATTTTCAACCAGAACTGGTTGAATATTACATGATCGTGTAAATTTAAAGTGTATTTGATTGAAAAATAATGGATTTGTCGTTGAAATTTAGGTTTATTTTGATGCTCCAAACATGTGCATCAAAATAAACTTAATTTTACAACATGTTTTTAGCTGTGAAGGCTAGCCTAGGTAGCAGTGTTACGATAGACGGAGTTACGTTGACAATAACGTTAGCCGTAAAATACGGAGGCGCATCATCAGTGGAAGTCGGGCCTATTATGGCCTCCAGAAGAAGCTGCGGTCAAAAAAGATTTACACTCGCATCAAATGTACCATGTACAAAACGCTCATAAGACCGGTAGTCCACTACGGGCATGAAACGTGGACGATGCTCGAGGATGACTTGCAAGCCGGGTGCTTAGGACGATCTTTGACGGTGTGCAGGAGAACGGTGTGTGGCGGTGAAAGATGAACCACGAGCTCGCCCAACTCTACGGCGAACTTAGTATACAGGAGGTGGTCAAAGCTGGAAGGATACGATGGGCATGGCATGTTGAAATAATGCCGCACAGCAACCCTGCAAAGATGGTGTTCGCTTCGGATCCGGTTAGTACAAGAAGGCGTGGAGCGCAGCGAGCTAGGTGGGCGGATCAAGTGCGTATCGCAGTACTTCCCAAACTGTGCGCCGCGGCGCCCTGGTGCGCCGTAGCACTTCTTCAGGGGCGCCACAAGTTAACTCATGATTAAATTTCAAATTTTCACAGAATCTTAGAAAACTTTTCAAATTTTTGGATATAAATGATAGTGAGGCTCGTTTAAAGAAAACCGTTCTTTGACGACTTTGAAGCAGTTATATCCATATTCATCGACTGTCATTTGAATATTCATTGTAAAGAACTTTTGAGCTTTTGAAATTCGAGGCCGTTCGGTTAGCGTCGTCAAGCATTGTGCTGAGGAGTGTTAGTCCCACTTTAAGCCGGAAATTTTTTCGTGAGGAACGTTTTCCGATTGTGTTACAGGGTGTTGTTGTGTTGTCTGAAGTGGTGCTTCTTTCAAGAGAAAACAAATATCCATTGGAAGCATTAAAATGTTGGTGTATTTAAAAGATGCAATTATGATTACTGTATTTATTTAATTTACTCAAAATACAGCATTCAAGACTTTTTTTTTGTCCAGTTTGTTTAATTTGCCATCGTAAGTTATAATGTAACCGTAATATAATGTTAAATAGTTCTTGCTACAAAGAAATAATATAATGTTAAATGGTTCTTGCTACAAAGAAATAAAAAAAAACAGGTTCTTCTTTTTCTTCCTGGCGTTACGTCCCCACTGGGACAGAGCCTGCTTCTCAACTTAGTGTTCTTATGAGCACTTCCACAGTTATTAGCTGAGAGCAGTGATGCATTTCGAACTGAACGCGAGCCAAAAATGAACGGAGCGCGTTCAAATTTTGAACGAGAACGCAGTAAACATTGAACTCTCGAGCCAGAGCCTGTCGTTGCTCTCGAACGGCCCGTTCAGAACGCAATGCATTGCAACGGTAATCAAAGCATGGGTTTAGGTTTATACCTGGAAAATATTTCATAAACTGATGATAAGTTACATTTAATTATAATAAACATAACATTTCTAGCTTTGAGCAGCTTCAAAACTGTGGAACGTTCAGATGCCATGAAATCTGTCAAAACCATCTGCGTTCAGTCTTCTGCTCTCTAGCGTTCAAATTTTTGAACTGAACAATGAGCAAGCCTACTTGATCACTCCGTTCAAAAAATTGAACTGGAACGCGAACTGAACGCGTTCAAATGCATCACTGGCTGAGAGCTTACTATGCCAATGATCATTTTTGCATGCGTATATCGTGTGGCAGGTACGAAGATACTCTATGCCCTGGGAAGTCGAGATAATTTCCAACCCGAAAAGATCCTGGACCGGTGGGATTCGAACCCATGACCCTCAGCTTGGTCTTGCTGAATAGCTGCGCGTTTACCGCTACGGCTATCTGGGCCCCAAAAAAAAACAGGTGTTAACTGCAGATTTTAAAAATTACCATTGGTAAATATATGATATTTTTTTGGGATGAGCAAGAAAGTTTTATTCAACATTTACATTTTAAAATACATTTTTGATGACACGCTTTCCAATTTCTCATATATTGAATGTTCAATCCTACTTTTTATTTAAGTTTTGAAAACTGAAGCTTCTCTTCAGTTTGTCCTTACCTATATCATTTCTCTTTTCGCACAATTGATAAGTTTCTAAGAAATCTTAAGCACAGGTTAAAAAAATATATGAGTATCAATGAATTTTAAAACATTATTATCAAAAAAATGTATAGCATGTGCAGGACAATTTCAAACAAATTGACAATCTTTCACAATAAAAAAAAACAGGAAAGTTGGACGTTTGTGCATTGATTGTAATTTGTTAGTAAAATTTCCATTTTTTTTATCGTCAGTGAGTATTGGAGTAGAACAGAAGTTCCACATTTTTTTACAACAGCATATTTATGAGTAGATTTGCGAATAAATCCGAATAAAGTATCCTAATATCGTTTAAAAATTGACGCTGAAAAATAAAACTCATGATTGATTTTAAAGATAACTTTAAACCCCTAAAGTTGTGCTAAGAAAAGAACGCAAACTGTCTAGAAATTGCGGCAAATGTCATTTTGAATTTTTCGTTTTAAGTAGGGTGATCAAAGTATTTCGATGTGGTCAAATTATATAAGCGTAACGCTCTGTCCACAATATATAAAATATCCTACTAATCGTCCAAGTAATGTTAGTGTTTTTTTTTTGTCCATATTGAAAATGTATAATATTTGGTAATGAAGTAAGGAAAATACAAAAAAATATTTTATAAGTATCTTATAATATATCTTGAAAGTCCTCACTCTTATTTTTTTGCTCCGGTGCGCCGCGTCATTCCCAGGAAATTGCTAAGGGCGCCACGATCTAAGAAAGTTTAGGAACCTCTGGCGTATCGATTTGGCGAGCGTGGGGAAGAACCGACGATCGAGAGATGCGACCACGAACCGAGTATTGTGTTCTGTTTAGATGTTAACTAAATAAATGAAAAATTAATGAAGGAAATTAAACAATTTATTCAAGTATGTCATCATATAATGTTACGTTTCTTGGATTTCATGAATGGAGTTCAATGCCAAGTATTTAAAAATGTATTAATTTTTCCGTTTTATGGCATTGAGGCGACTATGGTGCTGCACAATTTGTTGTTGTTGTTTGAGAGGGACTTTAACCCGAAGGTCGTTCGTCTCTACCAGTGCTGCACAATGCAAAAGCCATTCTATACAAATCAGCCTTTCACTAATCTTGTAGGGTAACATGTTTGAAAATTTATACTTTCTTAAACTATCTTTACCAAGACTTTGACCAACTTTTATTTTACGAAAAAAGCGATTTTGTAGAAAGTGTTTGAACAAACAATGTTGCAAATGGTCTAAATATTTCGGAATCAGGTAAAAAATGGGTTGTTTTCATTATTAAATTGATTGTTTATTAATAGTTTCACTATCAAAACAGTTTGTTGAATTTATATCATAGCATTAAGGTGCAAATAAAAATGGTACAAAAGTCAAAACTGAAAAAGTAGTTTTCTCTCTTAAAATAGACAAATCGAAGAAAATAGAAACACACAGCTCTTTTATTTGCCAAATAAAACGGCTGTGTGTTTTTATTTTCTTGGATTTGTCGGTTTGTAAGGAGAAAACTGCTTTTTCAGTTTTGACTTTAGCACATTTTTTACTTGGGCCTTAAGATAAAGATGAATCGAAGCCAAACTTCAAGTTTTCAACAGCACAAATCAGGAGAACTGAACATCCGTTTGAGCTGATAACTTAATCGATTGGTCACCCTCAGCTAGTGATCAATCGATTAAGTTTTAAGCTTAATCGGGTGTTTGGTTCTCCAGATTTGTGCTCTTGAAAATTTGTAGTTGGGCTTTGATTCATTTTTACCTTAATCTGGTTCATGGAAAAGAGAGGAGAGGGTTAAAGCTTATCAATTATCAGAACTTTCCGTTCTTTCGATAATTTTTGCGGGGCCTCAGTAACTCACGTTCTTCCTATATTATGCAAGATAGTGGTCAGCGGTCTAATTGCTCTATTTCTTATGAAACACTTTCAGAAGCTACACAAATGTTGACACCAATATCATCACAAGGACCTTTTCCATGTGAGGTTGGGAAAAAGTGCCATTCTGCTTTAATTTTAAAATCATTGTCATGGTTGCATACATTTTTGAAATTTGACATTAAGCGAATGGCTAGAGATGCTAGTATTAGAAAGTCAGCAGAAATTAATAACGCTAAACAATTTTTCGACTGGGCTGTGTCGCAAAAGGTGAAAAACCAATTTAAAAAAGATTGCGAATTTATCTATGCAACTGAAAATGACTATTCAGTGGCTGAAAAATTTCTTCAGGAAAGATTTTCTAACCTTGTTCCAATTCCTGGAACAAAAAAATATCATTCATTTATACCAAAAGTCGAACGAAGCATTTTTGCTAGTGAATTCTCAGATGCACATGAAAACCAAGAAAATACAGCATGCTTTGTTCTTAATAATACAAAAAAAAACGAAAATCTTCTGGTGTTAGCAACCAAAGACAATCTTTCCGGTTGAAAAAATAGATAGTATTAAGATGAAAATGTAAGTTATATACTGAATAATTGAATAAATAAAATTTAAAAAAAATAATAATAATCTTATTTGTTCCATAGAAAAGAAAGAATCCCTTATCAGTGTTATGAAAAATTGAGGCAGAAACAGTTTTTTTTTCAGTTTTTCTTAGCGGTGTATTTTTTTATGAAAAATATCATCCATTCCGACTTATACTTCACTAAAACCAATCCCATATCTTTTTTTCAGATGTTTTAGAAAATTTGCAATTGCTTTGATAAAAATCTTTGTTTTTTCTGATGCTTCGATTGAAATATGGGTTTTCAAAGAAAAGGCTTATATGGTCATTTTCCACAAAATTGGCCATAACTCAAAAACGAAAAAAAGTACACATCAAAAATTTCAGCGATTAAAGTTTATTAAATTACCTTCTCAAAAATATATTTTTGAAAGTTTTCCATTAATTGGAACATAGTTTTTCCGGCTTTTCTTAACGAATTTTCTCAACGGTGGAAAATTTTGTTGAAAACTGTTTCCAGTTATTTTTTTTTTATTCCTGAGAAAATTTGCTTTCATTTTCATTAAAAAATTTTGTTTCTACGTTGCTTCTTTCTTGAGTTATGGTGTTTCAAAGAAAAGACTCAAAATGGCACATTTGCACAATTTTTAAAAAATGGCCATAACTCAAAAACGGAAAAAAAGTACATATCAAAAATTTCAGCGATTAAAGCTTAGGAAATTATCTTCTCAAAAATGTTTTTTTGAAAATTTTCCACGAGTTGGAGCATAGTTTTTCCGGCTTTTCTTTACGAATTTTCTCAACGGTGGAAAATTTTGTGGAAAACTTTTTCCAGTGCTTTCATTTTCATAAAAAAAAACTTTGTTTCTACGATGCTTCGTTCTTAAGTTATGATTTTTCAAAGTAAGTAGTGTCAGAGGAAAACAAAAAAATTCCAACTGAGTTTTCCGGGAAAATAAGCGACCCTGAATTTATCTCAATTTTTTTATTCATATATTGATGAGCCCTGCCTGTGAAAAAAGTTTCATGAAAATCTGAGACCCTTCGGCCCACTTTGTACGGAAATAAAAAAAAATCCCCTAAAGCATGTAATAGTTGGAGTCCAATATTTGACTGTCAATTAGACTGAAGTACTAACTTTTGATTAGCACTAACGAAATTCTGATATTGCTTAATGTATATTTCGATCGCTGTCAGATCCGAGCCACATTGTATACTAATAACTTGACCCAGAAAAAAATTTTGATAGTTACACTCCCGTGCAAAAGTTTGGGTTCACCCCCTCATAAATATACAAAAGTGTTCTGTCCATATCTCTGTGATTACGCATCTATTTGAAACTCTCTAAGCCGCATTCGTATGGCAAAGAGTTATTCTTACTTCGTATGTATTTTTTCAAAAACATTTTTTTTTTGAATTGTATACTAAATTTTAACTTAAAGTTGTGACATTTTTCAGAAAACACACTCGTGTAATTTCCTCAGCATTGGATTGACCAAAATTTAAAAACAAGGTGTCATTAGAATCGTAATCTTATATTCTTTGACGAGCACTCACGAAATTTTTGCGGAAAAATCTGAACACTGTTCAAAATCATTGGAACAGTCATTCAAGTCATCGTGCAAAAGTTTGGGTTCACTCCTCAATATGATGTAAATCGTGCAAATGTTTGGGTTCACCTGAACCACACGCAAATCATGTTTGTCAATATCTCAGCCATTTTTCAACCGATTTTAATAATTCATAGCTTTTTCAAACGCAAATAATGGCGCGTTTTTGACTGGTTTGATATTTTACAGATTTTTCGTGTTTCAAGTAAGTTCCCAAATTTTTGCACGATACACCATACTGAGGGGTGAATCCAAACTTTTGCACGATGACTTGAATGACTGTTTCATTGATTTTGAATAGTTTTCAGATTTTTCCGCAAAAAATTCGTGAGCGCTCTTCAGAGAATATAAGATTACGATTCTAATGACATCTTGTTTTAAAATTTTGGTTGATCCAATGCTGAGGAAATTACAAATGTTTTTTTCAGTGTGTTTTTTGAAAAATGTCACAACTTTAAGTGAAAATTTAGTATTTAAAATTAAAAAAATGTTTTTGGAAAAATACATACGAAGTAAGAAGACCGCTTTGCCTTTCGAATGCGGCTTAGAGAGTTTCAGTTGGGCGTGTAATCACAGAGATATGGACTGAACACTTTTGTATGTATTTTAGGAGATGAACCCAAACTTATGCACTGGAGTGTATGTTTTCATTATCAGCTGGCAAGTTATATGGAATCTTTTTGAAGACTATTCTGAAACATCTGTAGGTTTTTTTATAATCAAAATATTTGACGTAAGATTTTATTTTTGGTATAAATGGTGTAAGCGTGCATAATTGTACATGTACATGTATGTATCTTAGTTACGTGGTAGAGCAGAAAATTGAATTCAAGTCACTAAATGATTTAGTACTGGCATGCATCTTTCGCCTCTGAAATTTGTATTCTTTGTGTTGCAATTTCTTTATCAGGGTGCGTCCATAAATTACGTCACACAAAGTTTTGCCATATTCATCCTCCTCAATTTTCCTCTGTATCACACTTTTTGTATGGATTCCAATTTTTATATAGATAGTCACGTTTCCTTGTAACGAGTAGTGTTGGATCCGTTGAATCTGTTGCATGCTCCTTGTGGGCGAGCGACGGAATCCGGATCCATTGTGTCCGGTTCGCGTTGCGCGAAAAAAAACTAAATGCGCCCGTGAAAAACAAAAAAAAACGCGTCAGCAGAGTTTGATACGTTGAACCTGTTGCATGCTCCTGTCGAGCTAGCAACGAAATCAGTATCATGTCTGGTTTGGATAGTACGGTCATTCGTGTATATGCTCACGCATTCATTTCGAATTATATATTTATCGTTTATCAAAACGAATCCTTTCCCATATCCAACTCCCAGTGTTTTCTTGTGGAAGTGCAGAGGACTCCTCGGCTTCTGTAAAGCAAGTAACACGTCAACATTTCCCTCCCATTCCCAAATTGACCTGCATTCGGACGCAGCCGGCGCCGGTATTGTTTATTACAATAATAAGAGCACCAGTATTTACACATTGAGGATGATACTGATCCCGAGTAGCGTCTGTTGGTTCCCTGTGTAAATACAGCTGTTCTTGCAATAACGGAGTAGCAACTGCGGGCGGTCAATCATGCTCATGCTCATGCTCAGATAGTCACGTTTCCTTGTAACCCCCTCCTTCCTCTTCTGTACGTGACGTAATTTATGGATTACCCCTCACATGCAGTTTTTTTTTCAACTTGTTTACATTGTAATGGGTCGAAGAGCATAAAAATATATTTGAATAATCTCGAAAATAAACTTATAGAACAACTAGATATGGACGATACACTTTCAAGATTTTTTTTGGATCCCCACCATAGACTTGAAAATTTTTGGTGAAATAAAGTTTAATTTATGGGAATACGACTATGAATAACAAAAACGGAGCTGAATTCCAATTGTGAGATACCTTGGCACTATGGGCGGTTTCCATACAGATCGGCGGCCAAAAATATGTTTTCCATCTCATGTCATATTTATGAGTTTTGTGATACAAATTTGATGTTTTATTTTCAAAAACACGTTTTCGAGACTAACTTTTGAATAGGGCCTATAGCGAAATACAGTAAAGACCCGATTTTGTCAGCCCCTCGATGAATTTTAACACTAAATAAAAGGCGATTTTTAACACTAAATAAAAGACAGTGTCATTGCCTTCTCTGGCTACTCCCATGCGTGAATGACATCAAACATCATCATCAATTTAAATGTAAACGTGGTAAAACATGACGAGAACAATTTTTTGACAAATTTTAAATAGGTCGACAATATCGGGTCAAAAAGCTGACAAAATCGGGGGCAGACAAAATCGGGGGCTGACAAAATCGGGTCAGTACTGTAATAAGTTTTGTTACCTATGATGCATATAAGCCATTGATGCGATTAACGTTGTGTAAACCATTATAAATGTTAGAATTTACATAGAAATGATGATATACATGATTTAGCGATATTCAGTTATTCTCTGAATTATTTTTTAGCTATTTTTAACAGAAAGTGGTTAAAAATATTGTAAAAATTCAAAATGCTTTAAATCAAAAAAAGTGCAAATTTGTGCAGCTAAATTCTTCACGATCCTTTAGTTTAAGTCTCAAAGTATTCTTGGAAATAAATTTTAGCCTGGGACAACTTGGGACGAAACAGTATGGGATGTGTAAAGTTTCGATATTAAATTAAATATATTTTTTCAGTGCACTCCCCGAATTTTTCTGACCTAAAGTTTGAATTTTTATTTCATTTTATTTTTCTAAGATAGCTTTTTTTAATAAGCTTTCGGACAGTGTATAAAGATCTGTAAAAAATATTACGATTATGCAGTATTGTATTCAATGTTAACCTTGAGTTTGCACTGAATTCTTCATTTTTCTTAAAAACTCAAACTTTGACATACTGTATCAATTAAAATATAAAAGATCTTGTCCTGATATTGCAGGAATATCCTAATAAAAGTGTTCACTATGGAATGATGTACACGATAAACCTATCAGAACAAGTCATTTTTTTCGATTATTGGCCACCTGATCGCCCATAGTGCTTGGGCGTTAACGGGTTAAAATTTCGCTAAGTTATAGCGATTTGAATTTGGTATTAATATGACCCCAAGGCATAGACAACGTACTATTTTCATGAAAATTATTCTAAAAGAGTGTGTTCCAAGATATTTGAAAAAAAAAAAAAATCTGTGCGCAAATTAAAAAAAAAAAAAAACAAACTCGTGGAAACACACTTGGGTTAATTCTACGAGTGGCGTGAGGGGACAATTGTCGGTGTCGTATAGCGAGGTGACAATTCTCGACTCGAGTGAAGTGACTTGCCGTGCAAATCAAATGGAGAGTCACTTCACTCGAGTCAAGAATTGTCACCTCGGTATACTGCCCATAACTGCATATTTGTAACATTCGACAAAAGTAGGCATTGAGTAAATTGAATACCAAGTATGCATTTCATGGCAGTATGTTGCCGTGAATCGCAAGTCAGTCCCATCTGCATTTTCGTCAAAATTGAGTTGAGTTCAGTTTTGAACATCTCTTCCAATGCTCTTTCAGCTACACTAATGAAATAATATAATTTGTTCGGAAAAATTAGGAAAAAATAGCAAGTCAAATTGTCCCATAATGAATAGTAACCGCATATCAGTCTAAACTACAGCACCGTGGAACACAAAAATGTAACTTGTTTTGATCATCTTTATATTTGTCTCGGAAAGATATATTAATGAAAAGCAAGTTGTGAAAGTTTCATTAAGATTGGAACATCTTCCAATCCTCGGGAATTTTTTGAATATTCGTATGGAAAACGAGTTTGAAAACTTCACAGTCCATTTTCTCAATGCCTACTTTTTACAGATGGGACTGACTTGCGATTCACGGCAGTATTAGAGGAAACTAAAATTTCAAAAAAATACCACGAACTTAAAAGTGCTTATTTGAGGCTGATATTTTGTACAACTCATATCGCATAGGTACTAGGTGAATAGTCAGAAAATAATTCTGATCGATATTTCATTGCTATTACATTACGATGCTCATTTATAATCTCAATGTGACTGTTATGCGGTTATAATTCGTAATGTGACAAAACAACTTGGTATTTTTTCGAATTTTCTAGAGCTATATCACATATTCCATTAAGTTGATCGAAAGTATTTATTATTTGATGACTCTCCACGGTATTAACTCCAATTTGTCAAATATTTCGAATGTGACGGTTATGCAGTTATGGGCAGTATACGACACCGACAATTATCACCTCACGCCACTCGTAGAATTAACCCAACTATCGTGTGAAAAATTTCACAAATCGGTCCACCTACAAAAAAAAAATACGCTCTATAAAATTCTTTGGGGTCATATTGACCCCAGAACACAAACAAAGGGTTAACACTGTGATTAGAAATTGATGAATGAAACTGCGACTTGTATAGGTTTTGACTGCTTGACCGTGTTAATGACGAATAGTCATAAAGGATCATTCTTATATTCTCATATTGGCATCGGGTTTGTCCAACTTAAGCGAAAATATTTTCATAAGGAAGAAAGTAACCATCAACGTTTTACAAATTTTCAAAACCATTTTTTTTATTAAAAATGCCCCCCAAAGTAGGTAAATGCTGAAAATAACATTTACATTTTATTGGATACGTTGACTTGTGTTCCAAACTCATGCCTAAACTTTTGAAGCCATTCAGAGCGTTGCGCCAGGTGAGAATACGTGAGATGTTGCAATCATCAAAAGCGATAGTCAAGAACCATAACTAAGCTTTTGTTTACCCACTTGCCCCACGGTACCTAACATAGTTTTTAAATGTTGTGCTCGAATGGAACCATTGTGTCTGCAGTATAAGGATTGTTTCTTTCAGTTTCAATAAAAAATCGTGTATCTCATTTCGATTGTTACAAAACATCAATAGCGGAATCAATTCATTTGCATCCAATATCCATACATACAGATGTTCTTGTTATCTAGGGTGTACTAAATTAGCTAACCATACTCATAAGAAAAAAAAAACAATTCAGTCTCATCCGTGTAGGATGAAAACGAAAGAAAAACAAATTTCTACTCTAATTAGTCCCTAATCCAACAAACAAAAAAATGTACAGTTATCATCGAACTTACACACTAACAGTACATAAAATCATAATTTGTTCTACTTTTTCATATAGGCTAAACACGACCCTCCGTTTCATGCTTCAATCTAGATCTTGACACACCGCAAGCTTTTTTATGCATATAGGTACATGCGATACGTATATCATTAGATACATTATACTCAAAAACAAAAAGTATTGTGCTTAGCGCAGCTAGCTCTTATTGTTTGGTGGAATGCCCGACACATTGGGAAGGTTTTTGTAGAACTGTAGCAACTGCTCTGGGTTCAAAGCCTGCAGGTAGAGGCTTGGATTCGAGTAGATGGCTGAAAGATAAAGCGGATCGAATGGGAAGCCTCCGCCCAATGGTCCCGATGTTTGTGCAGGTGACGCCGCGGGATTCGATGACCCACGGGTGTTCTGTTTGGTTGCAGAAGATGAAGATGCTGCTGACGATAGCGCTGCTGCTGTCGCTTGCGCTTGTTGCTGTGCTTGAAGCTGTTGAAGCATTTGTAGTTGTTTCTGCTTCTGTTCCTGAATGCGTTTCTGCTCCATGGCGGCCTTTTGCTGCTGTTCGAGAGCGGCCTTTTGCTGTTGCTCAAGGGCAGCCTTTTGCTGCTGCTCGAGGGCCGCTTTCTGTTGTTGCTCAAGAAATTGCTTTTGTTGCTGCTGCATCTGAACTTGCTGCAGAAGTTTGATCTGTTGGCTAAGCGGATGGGACAACGGAGAATCAGCGGGTGGTGGATGTTGGGGTGATGATGTAATTTTTTGTGTCGGTTGAAGATGCTGAGGAATTTGTGGTGGAGTCATTTGCTGCAAGGACGGTGGCTGCTGTTGAGATTGTTGCTGAGCTTGAGAATTGGATCTTCGACGAGGCGTTTTCTTCGGAGCAACTGGCGGCTGCTCAGTAAGAGTACCGAGCAACTGAGTCAAACCAGGAATCGATGTTTTTGAAAGTCCTGATGAGGAGAGAATACTGGCAACTAGTAACGGATTTGCCTTTTGCAAGTTTGCCAACAGAAGGCCGGTTTCAAGCAGCGAGTTCGCATTCGATCCTTGTCCATTTGAACTGGATGTAGACGAACCGGAGGATGATGGTCCCAGTGAAATTTTAGGGCTTGGTACTTTCGGTATAACCGTAGGGGGTGTACCGGCAGTGTTTGGGAATGGCACAAGTTCGTAAGGCTTTTTCTTTAGACCCAGAGGATTTTGTTGCTGTGGACTGGTTACAGATGGTTGAGGAATTTGCAACGGCATTTGATTGGGTCCATGTACGAGTGTAATTTGCAAACTAGGTGCCGATCGTGGAGCACGCCCTGTACTGGAACCAGAAATCGTTCGCTGTCTTGACGACGTTGCCGTAAAGTCCAGACCAGCTGAACACTTAGCGGCTAGATTTTCGGGAGCAGATTGTTTGTTTCCTGACCCAGTAAGATCTAACAAATCAGTTGGCGCTGAGATGGAAATTTCCCTCGTTGGAGCCGTGGGAACATTAGGAATGTCCTTGGGATTTCCAAAAATTTGCCCAGTTTTTGCATACATCCCTGGGTTTGACATTCAATCGGTGTAGGTATGTAATTCCTATCCCGTGACCGGAATTCATCAGGAGCCTTACCTCGCTGTGGGCTTAATTCGGCAGTGATATTTATTCGCACAGGATTGGAGCTGGCTTTGGGGCTGTTTTGCGTAATGGCTGAGAAAATGCTTTTGCCATTCGAAATGGGTGTAACTTCAAGACCACCCTCTCGTAAAATGTCTAATTTGCGCTTTTTCATTGGAGGAAGTAGCGAAGGGATAGGTCGAACCGAAAGTCCTGCCTGTTTAGTTGCATTGGTATTGCTAGTAGTGCTTTTAGTGGGAGTTGACGATTCACTCTCATTATCACTATCGACGAGATCAATTACTTCTGTGGGACTTGGGATATTAGGTTTAGGCATACCACTTTCTACAGATACTGTTGATCCAATAGGGCTGCCACTTAAACCAGAGGCCAATCCAGCTAACATAGCTGCTCCGGCTGGATTGCCTAACAAACTGGATGCAATTGGAGTTATCGTAGTGAGACTTTCTCTGCTGAAAAGCCCACCTGCTGCACCGAGCAAGGAAATGTTCTCCTTCTCGAATGGCTTTGCAATGGCCCCCGTTGCAAGATTGGACGTACTGCCGGATAATTTCCTATCAGCTTTCATGCGCACATTCCGTAGAGATGACGTTTTTGATGGTGCATTAGTACCGGCCGGAACGTTTGTAGTAGCAGTACTGATTGACACCGTACCACTAGTGGGACAAACTGATACCTCTTTGATGGTCAGATCGGGATCCGTGTTAACAGGGAATAATGTTGCACTAATGTTGTTCTCGAAGTTAGCACCCTTAGAGTTGTCCGCAGACGGAGACTCGATATTAATTTCTTGACCAGATTTATCTTGCTTAAAGCTATACTTAAACTGCGAAGCGTCATTTTGACCACCGTTGGAGTTTTTATCACTCGATTGCACGGTAATTTGTTGTATTTGTATCTGATTGGTGATTTGAATTTGATTCGTTATATGCTGAGGACTTTGTCCACTAATTTGCTGACTATTTGGTTGCTGGTTGTTCTGCGGATGAATGGTAGTCTGGTGCACCGTAATGGTCGTATGCGGCTGATTGATCTGTATCTGAGACGATTGTTGATCCTTTTCATCGATGTTGGGACGAACGATTACTGTTAATGGAACCGATACCGGAGACATGCCTAAATGTACCCCATTGGGACTGCCTGTCACAGGACTACTGTTACTGTTGTTGTTCTCCAATAGAGGCGATAATGCCTTCGCTCTTAATTTACTTTGTACTTCCACGGACTCGTCTTTTAACGGTTCACACGGTTTGGTGTCCTCCACTTCTTTTTTCACAGCGACTTCTTCCAACACGTCAGCAGTAGATTCCTGATTCTCCTTATTTTCCTTGCATTCTTCCTTAATAGGTACCTCTTTTTCATCGACAGGTTCCTGTTTTTCAATTTTGACTTCTACCATGGTGTCCTTCAAGTTTGTCTCACGTGGCGTAGGAGAGATTTGACTTTCATGCGATATTTCCTCTTGTTCATCAATTTCTTTCTTAACTGCTTCGGCAATCTCTTGCTGATTCTTTTCATATGGGAACAGTATTCGCTCGTACTTCTTTCGAGACATAACTCCATTTTCACCGCCCGTACCTTCCAGCAGTCGATTCCATTGATCCTTAGATTTCACCTCGCTATAACCACCTGCATTGAGCACTCGCGTGTAAATGGTGTAGAGTTTGACTGAAACAAGAGAAAAAAATGAAGTGTTAGAAACTATGAATACTGCTAATAGTCTACTTGTAAGAAGTCATAAGCTGCAGATCAAATTCAACTGTTCGGGATAAGAAAAATAATAACCGAATCACCCGAGTATTCAAGTCATACTTTTTTCTTCCAACTAGGGTAGGACGGGGCAACATGGCCACCCGGTCCAAAATGTACACCCTTCAATTTCGAGACTTATTAATCGAAATACATTAAAATAACGTCACACGCTGTTGAATTGTGGTTCATCAACTACTTATATCCGTTTGTACTTAATCGATTTTCTTCACGAAATTGAAAAGGATTTCTTGACCCGTTAACGCCCAGGGTCCTATTTTGAGGACAGATGCAGCGTTCTTGAGGACAATGCTTTGTGCAAATAACTTGGGAACAGCATGACTGATGTTATGCTTGGAGAACTTGTTCAAAGACCTAATATCTTCCATTCAGTGGATATCGGATTATATTTCGGAATTCACTCACCAGATAGCGCTACAGCATAATCAAATGAACGTTAACACCTGCACATCCAGATAGGCCCAGATAGCCGTAGCGGTAAACGCGCAGCTATTCAGCAAGACCAAGCTGAGGGTCGTGGGTTCGAATCCCACGGGTCGAGGATCTTTTCGGATTGGAAATTTTCTCGACATCCCAGGGCATAGAGTATCATCGTACCTGCCACACGATATACGCATGCAAAAATGGTCAATCGGCATTGAAAGCTCTCAGTTAATAACTGTGGAAGTGCTCATAAGAACACTAAGCTGAGAAGCAGGCTCTGTCCCAGTGGGGACGTAACGCCAGAAAGAAGAAGAAGAAGAATATGCCGTGCACATATGAGGTAAATTTCAATGTTTTTTTTTCTGCAGGTTTAAGTCCGCCTCATCCTTAGGTTGCTCATCTTGCCCCACCTTGTATCTAAAAATGCTTGTAAATAAAAAGTGAAATACAAATTCTTATGTTGCTAAAAATCGAAATGTATGTGATTGATAACACAGCGTTACAAAAATGACATTTTTGCGTGTCTCAAGGATCAAATAATGTGTCTATAGTAGATTTTGGGTTGCCGAATCTGGTGCCGTTCTCAGAAATGTCCCAGCACGTCACAATTTTTAGCTAGGTCGCCAAAGTTGCATAAAACCCTGGTTTTATTGATGTTTACATGAAAGTATGATTTATCAAACCTTTTCGTGATATAATCCACCAAACATGCTAAATAATAGGACTTGAACTTTCAATTTAGATACAATTTAGATGAATTTCCACAAAAAAATTTAGTCGAAATCGACTTTTTAAACATGCTTGCAGTCTTCATATAAAATTCTTTGTTTCTCTTATATGGCAAAATACAATACCTTTCTGAACGACCAAAAAATAACATTTTACCATAGAAAATATTACAAACTTTGTTGATAGTGATTGTTTTATACATGAAGTTTGAATTCTGTGACAAATTAAGCAAACAAATTGCCGTACAAGCTGGCAAACTTGCATGCAAGTTGGGTAAAACAGTAAAATTTTGCATTTTCAACAGTCAACATCTCGAAAACTAGACGTGCCATGATATTTCTGACAACGGCAATAGACTTAGCAACCCTTAAATTAGGTATTTTGGTGCTTGAGACAAAAACGTGTTTCGTAGTGTAATGGCTGACCAACATTTGATCGAAGATAAATACTTTTGCATTGAAAATAAAAAAAAAATAATATAATTCTGCTACAGCATTATGTATCATGCCATGTGATTTGTTACGCCGTGAAAACCACTACCTTTAAACGCATAACATACAGCTAGAGAAACTCTAAAAACCAAATTTTACGCACAGTTAAAAAAATGTCCAATCAGCGTTGACTATCACTACCAGGGAGAGTTTAGTGATCCTTTATAGAGAGATAAGCGGAAGTAAAATGGAATGATTTGGCAACAGACCAGCAGTGCTGATTTTGCTCGGCGTCGAGAATAATATTGTAACACGGACATGACTTCCTCATTGCTAAAAAGTGTATTTTGTTTCGTTATAGATCTTTGAGCTACATATCCAAACTAATAAACAGCCGAAAAAATCAACAATTAATAATCGCATTGACAAAAATTTAAAGAAGAAAAATATTTCATTTTATTGCTTCATGTAAAATTACTTTTACCGAAACAATTTCAAGCGGATTACATTACTCTTCAAGAAAAGTTCAAAACAAACATAACGCATGTTCGTTTGGTTCACACTTTGACAGCTCTCGCTGCTCGATTGGCTCACACTTTGACAGAAATGTCAGTTTCCGCGAATCTCTCTTATAAAGGATTACTAGGTGAGTTGGTGGTAACGTTAAGCAATTTTTTGAATTTTTGAAAAACGATAAAATAGCAATAAAAAGCGAAAGGGAGGCAATCTTAAAAAATCTGGATATGTTTTTTACCTCTTTTTATTTATCACAGAAACAATACAGAATACAAAAGAATAGTCTCTTTGCCTTAGTTAACTCCTCATCCACAAAATTTTCGTCAATTTCATCAACGACGTCCATCAGATCATCTAAGGTGTCATAATAGTAATGCAATAAATCGCAATTAGAATTCTCGAATATCATAAAATTTCGCACTACTTCAGACACTTCAGGGTAACTCACAAAAACTTTTTTTTTTCGTTTCGTTACCCACATGGAACTGACTCAAGCAAAGCGCGAAGAAAAACGTCATGCAATTTGACCTCTCTGTATCATTTTCTTGCATGGTGGATCAGCTGCTTCGTCCATTGAACCTAAAGGTAGAAGTGAGTGAATTATTATTTCACCAGCATGAGCCAGTTGTAGGAATTTTGTTCCAACTAGGGCAAATGCACCATTAGTGGTGCATCTAAGGGAAAACTGCTAAAACATGGTGATAAAAGTATCAGTCGATAGATTTCAAACTCTTCTATCATTCAAATGTATAAAAATCACGTTTTATTTGGAATTTCCCTTTCAAAAGTCTTGCACCAATAATAGGAACACTGTTCCTTTAGTGGAGGTATGTTTTAAGAATGGTTCCTTTAGTAGCGCAAACCATTGATTTCTTATGGGACCCTCCACTATGGGTACTGATGCACCACTATAGGTGCAAAGGAGCAAAATTGTTAAGCAAAGTAATTGTTTTAAATAGCTTTATGATTAAATTTAACGGATATTATTCGATTGCTTGTATCATTTTCGCATCGTGCAGCATCCTACAAAATTATCATATAGTCATTTTGGTGTGCCAAACATGTCAAAACACACTATCTCCACTATTGGAGCTACCTCCACTAAGGGAGCGTTTGCCCTATACGAATAGCTTTACAATACTCATCAAATTTTTCCGGGTACATTGACTCTTGACAGTTGATTGCTATCAGAATATTTAGCAACCTTTCAATAAATTTTAATACCTTAAGCTTCCTTCCACTTGGTTACAAATTTATACTCCAATTTATATAACTTAACTTTTAAGTTATCGTAATCATCTTCTTCTATTCCATTATTGGCACAAATATGTTTGAAAGCATTTTCAACATTCTCTATATGGTTTAATTTTACATCGAAAAGAGACATAGCTTCACTCATCACAGTTTTTGATGAGGCTCTTACTTTTTCTATTTTTTCAACAATGCCATCATTTTCAGAAGCATTGACAGTGAAATCACAGACAAACAGACGTAACAGCTAGAACAATTATCAATTTAAAACATAGTCACGCGAACATCTACGCCCAATGCTAAAACACTTCTTTTGGTCAACCGCAAACTAGGTGGCGGTAGTGAGCAAACGTCAAAATCGAACAAAAGCGATGCGCTTTGATACTGTATATATGAGAAACTAAAGCTATGTAGTAGCATCATCAAATTTCGGATTTTTTCTAATAATGTTGTTAGTAATTTTGTTTAATAATTTAGATTTTAGTTTTTCAAAGAAACCAAATTCACTTTAACTGTTCGGAACTGATAGCAATGTGAAATACATACCGTCTTTAAGCGCCGTTGCTTGACTGTTGGCATACGCCAAAGCTTTCTCATCCAGATATTGCTCGACTCGTTGCAGGAAGTCTTTCTCATCTGGGACCATTCCATCTTGAATAGTAAACAGTTTGCATTCCAACTCTTCCTCCTTTCCTTCGTCGGCTTCTTCTTCCTGTGGTACGTTTTCCTGTTCTTGCTTGTCCTCTTGAATTTCTTCGAATGCCGTTGTATTTTCGATCTCTTCTTCCAAGTCACTTTCATCGACCTTCTTGGTTGTTTGATAAACTTTCGGTTTCCGTCCAACTTTGGACTTTTTACTCTTAGTCTTCGATGATTTTGATTTATTTTTATCTTTTTTACTTGGCGGTAGCGGTAAAGGTACAGGTGGCACAGCAATTGGATCCACCAGTAGCTTAACGCCTTGTGCTGCCCTGGATGGCCTGGGATTATACCGAGGAGTTGTCTGCAGATCAACCTTCTTGGATGGTAAAGCCTGAAATATAGAAAAGATGGAAAATTAAATTGGGTTCAAACTTGCAGCTTTCTGGCATTGTACCTTGCTATATGAATAGTCCGACAAATCCGTATCGTTGGATTCACTTTCTTCGGACACTCCCTCCTTCTTGACTACAACGGACGACGAATCTGAAAGGGTTTTCTTCCGCTTGCCTCGCGGTCTGCCTTTCAGCTTTGGCGCCAAATGGTTGCACAGCAGCTCGTGGGTTTCCAGTTCGGGATAGTCAAACGTGTCCTTGCAAAACATGATCTTCAGGTTGGGAGTTGTGGCCACAAATCCACTGAGCGTCTCCACCAGTGTATTCCGCAGCCAATCGTCGTTCACTCCCTCCAGACGCTTCAGGACCGCTCGGTAGCGACAGTAGCGCGAAAAGCTGACCACCGCAATTTTGGACGCAATATTCTCGACTGTTAGGGTAGAAACAAATAGCAGAAGATTAGTAATTTGGGATGTGCTGCAGAGAACAGTGTTGATATATAATATTTGATTAGTCAAATATTTTTGGATCAAGGTAAAAGGTAGAAAGATAAAATACAAAATATGCGTAATTTTTGGTATGTATTTTTTTTTCAATCTACATGGCTGCGCGTTCGTAAACAAACACATATTGTTTATCTGAAATATGAATTATTTCGTGGAGAATTTTGTGAATATTATATTTTATGGATTAGTATAATCAATATATCCTTTAGTTTGGAGAAATTTCTGAAAGAACTTTTGGATACAATTTTGGACTTGGTTCTTGGAGTAAAGAATAATTTTAGTACCTCTAGAATTACTGGTGGAACTCCAGGATTAATTTAAGGTCAAATACGTAGACCAGGGCTGTTATCGACTGAGTGTAGGAAAGATAAGAACCCTATGTATGAAAACAATAAATCATACAGGAATTCATAATGATAAGTGTTACTCTGAGATTTTTTCCAGGATTTTCACTAGGAATCCAAATTGAACAAAATTTCTGCAGATATTATTGAGCAGATATTTCATCCAATGATTCTTTTATGAATTTTCTAAAGAATTTCTCTTAGATTTTCGGTCCTCCAAGGTGGACGCTCGACAAATTCAAGTGGATGTTAGAAGAATTGACCGATGAGCTTGTCGGTCGAAAGCCGGTATTAATTACAGGAGAGTTCAACGCATAGGCCGTATAATCGTGATAGCAGGGTAACTAATGCCAAAGGTTACAGCCTACTGGAAGCCCTGACAAAGCTTGAGATATTCAACTGTGCAATGAAGGTACCGTTAGCACATTTAGGAAAAACGGACGAGAATCGATCATCAATCTTACATGATGTAGCCCATCGCTGGCGGGCATTATGAACTGGAGGGTAAGTGAGGAGAAGACCTATAGCGATCACCAGACAATACGCTATACCATTGACCGACGGGACTGCGTGGCAAGATAAGCACGACTATCGTGCAAACATCCGGCGTCCCGTATACGTGTGGAACGAGGCACTCTTCACTCTTCGCTTGTCAGGAGACGATATCAGGGAGCGAGACACGAGGAAGTCCGAGAAGAGCGGAGAAATATATTCCAGCAAGCCAGAGGAAACCTATCGAGTGATAATGTCGAAAATCAAGGACCCGTCAACACCGGTCGAAACGTGTGCGGACACACTGAGAGTCATCGTCGAGGGTCTATTCCCAAAGCATGGCCCTACAATGTGGGTAGGAAATGTTGGAGCTCGTCAGATCTCCAATGATGAGATTATAGCAGCGGTGAAAGCGCTGAAGCTGAACAAGGCTTCGGGTCCGGACGGAATCCCAAACGTGACACTTAAAGCTGCGGTCCTTGCGTAAGGACTGTTCATTTTATAAAGTGGACACTTTGGACATGCAATATCTTTTTAATTTATCAATGAAATCGAAATCGGTTTTCTGTACATCGTTCGACTAATATTGTACAATGCTGTGGTTATAAAAAAGTTACTAAAATAATATGATTTCACACTAATAAGGCACAACGTTTAGAACGGTCGATTTTTGGAGGTTATCAAAATCAAGGATTATTAAAAATCGGCAGGAAAATTCGACAATTTATATTTTTTATTTTCAAAAAATGGTTGTACTTAGAAAGCATCATCAATTAGAAGCTTGCTAAAAAATATCAAGTTATTTTTGGAGAAGCAATTTTGCAGATATCATAAAATCCTTTTTTTATCAATTTTTTTAAAGAAAAATATCTTAAATTTAAATGGAACTGATATGAGTGGAATTTTAAGGTTAAAAGTACGTCCAGACGGAAGTAATAATATAGTATTTATAATAAAAATAACATACGCCTTCATAGAGTTGCTGATTTAGTCCCCACGTCATATTTTAAGCACAATAGAAAAACAAATAATTTATTTTCAGAAGACCACTCAAAGCACAATGACAATCATCAAGATTGAGAACACTGCTTGAATTAAATCAAATTTATTTTGCATGTATTATTTTCAGGATGTGTTATTCTGAGACTACCTATCAAAATATTTTGAGAAAAACGCTTACAGTTTGCTCTAGATCGATAAACATGCGTATATAATTTTAAAAGTATGGGATTTTTCAATAAAACGACCATAAAGAGTAAATTTGGTACCCAAGAATGCGGTTAAAACTCAAGATTTTGCTTTTTTTATACATATATAGTTTCTTTATTAATCTAAACCAGTTTTGAACACGCTTATTATTTTACTTTTTTGCTGGTAGTAAAAAGATGGTGTGCAAATTTGACCATAAGGAATAGATCACTAAAATGACTCAGCGTCAGGAACTGATGGAATATTATTGATGTTTTTAAAAGCTCTACCTTAAGTTGAATAGTAAAGGATACCAACATACAATTTGTTCATTAAATTTAGGATTTTTTTCATGCGAAAAATAATGCTTAAACTTGACGAACAGTTTTTCTTAGGAGTTTTTGCAAAAACTATTTAGTTCTTCAACCGAAAGCATTTTGTAAGTTTCTGTATTTTCATAACATTGTAGAATAATAGTTGAACGATACACAGAAAACCGTTTACGATTTCATCAATAAATAAAAAAGATATAGCATAAACAAGGTGTCCACTTTATAAAATGAACAGTCCTTATCCACATATGGTTGAGATGGTTATGCAGAAATGTCTGGACAAAGTCAATTTCCAGAAATATGGAAAATTCAGAAACTGGTACTGTTGCCGAACCCAGGAAAACCGTCCGGGGATTCAGGATCATATAGGCCTATATATTTACCAGATACACTCGACAAACTCATGGAACGGATTATCCTCAACAGGGTGATGACATTTTTTTTTTCTTTTCTGTTCGGAACATAAACTACTGCGACCAATATTTGATCTATTGTAGTATATCCCGTGTCCTTTGTGTAGTGCAAGTCGTTTTACTTTGTCACTATCGAGAAGTGATAAAGCATTCGTTCCTAACTTGATCACAGGAAAGGATTCTAAGTGAAAGGTTCCTACCCTTCGAAGAGTGTGGTGCATGCACTCTCCACAGGCGCGCCCCTTTATCAGGCAAAATCGGATCCCTTGATAAAGCCAAGAAATTACACCGATATTGTCCATGCATCAGAATCCTAGTCCTTACTTCTTCAAACTAGAGAACGAAATAAATAAAAGATTAGAAAACAAATTGTTGAATTCGGCTCATTTTTTTCCTTGTCTCGAGATCATTCTCGGCAACTGGGAAAACCGAGACTTGTCACTTTCAACAAGGTTCAAAATGTAACAAGGACTATTTGATTACTATAACATCCTGTTCTCTTCGTTTGAAGCAGTCAGGACTAGGGTTCACTGGTAGATCTTTACCCCATAACGCACCACGAAAAGGTGATCTACCCGCGTTATGGGTAAGGGTGATGACATGCACAGAGAGCGAGAACGGACCGAAAAGGAAGGTCGAGGACGGTGCTGAAGAGGGCCGAGAAAGCATTGAAACAAAAGCGTAGAGGGGAGCGTGAATGTGCCGTGGTTACGATAGATGCGAAGAACGCGTTCAACAGCGCCAGCTGGGAGACCATTGCCACAGCGCTGCACAGAATGCGTGCTCCCGACTACTTTTGCCAGATTTTGAAAAGATATTTCCCAAACTGAGTACTAAGGTATGAAACAGACGCCAGCCCAAAGGAGGTAAGAATAACGGCTGGAGTTCCACAAGGTTCCATAATGGGTCCAACGCTGTGGAATGCGATATACGAAGGGATCCTATCGTTGGAGCTACCCAAAGGGCCCGAGATATGTTGCACCAGCCTGGAACGCGGCGCTAGAGACCAAGTGGAATCTGGAGAAGTTAAACAGCGCGTTCCGACTCATTACCATGCGAGTGGTGAGCGCGTACAGGACTATATCGTCGGATTCGACATGCTCTATCATCTGCATCATCCTGTCCGAAGACATCAACTGCTATCGGCGAAGAGAAACCAGGTAGGCGAGGAATTGGCAAGCATTCGTTCGCAGGCTAGGTGGCAACAAGAATGGGACGCCTCTGAAAAAAAAGGTGGACCATCAGGCTCATCCCGAATCTATCGGCCTAGGTTAACAAGCAGCACGGAGAACAGTCCCTTTCAGGTCACGGCTGCTTCAAGCACTATCTGTATCCATGGGTTTTCACCATGTTGTCCTGAGTGTATGGAGATTGAAGAAACGCCAGAACATGTTATCTTCGACTTCCCGAGGTTCAACATACCATTTTGTCTCAAATTCCGAACACTCGGTTTTTGTATGGCGATTTGGTTGAAATGTTTCGCTAAAATAAGTCGCCAAATAACAAGGAAATGGTAGTCAAATGCAATTTAATTTTAGCGTCTTCAATATAATTTATTCCACGGGAGTAGTAATGATTCTCTAGTTTGAGACCAGTAGAACAAGCTCAGATAAATTTATTTGCGAAATTAGTCATTTGACGACAATTTATTCGTGCTGTTCGGAATTTGAGTCAAAGTGTTCGGACTACAGAATGAACACAGTGTTCGGCATTTGAATCAAAATGTTGTTTCATACTTTTACGTAAAAACAATACTAAAACTAACAAAATCAACAATATTATCGGTACACCCAACAGCTAACAGACTTTGCGAAGAAATGAAAAATTTACACAAATATCAGCCAATTTATGCCAATCAGATGCATCTGAAGTCACTGTTGGCCTGTTAAGTGTTCGGAATATGAGTCAAAACGGTAGTACGAAATACGGTGATGGCTGTTTTGTTGAGTACGGCTGCTCTTTGTGAGAATGCGCGTAACATAGGTAATAAGTCGTCGAGGCGCCTGCAAACCGGAAGTCACCCTCCAACCGACAATGCAGAATGGCCTACTGCCTTCGAGTCAGGGTAGGCTAGAACCTCCGTCGGCTAGAACAGCACCTACAAAAGGTCGTCGGGGCGCCTGTGAACCGGAAGTCAGCCAGCATTTATAGCTCAAAAATCCCGTAGGTACGAACAAGTAAAAGGTACCAGAGTCATCAGGAATAATGAATATTACTTGAGATAGGTAGACATGACACTCTCTACCGAAATCGCAGGACCGACCTGGGCATCTGCCCGGATAGCATCGATTCTAGAGATCGCCGCCGGGGAAATCTTCGTCGGAGTGAGATAGATTCATCGGGGATTATTCGGAGTAGTACGAGCGAATCACCTGCTTGAGTCATCGAAGCGCCAGTGAACCGGAAGCCATTCTCCAAACGGAATCGGTGGGCCGACTTCGGCCCTCTACCGGCCAACAACGGAGTATGAACAACGCGGGTAGATCACCTTTTCGAGGTGCGTTACGGAGTAAGATCCTTCATATTGTACTCTTGTTGTATCTGTTCTTGTGAATACTTATAAGTTACGGTCGGAACAGTATAAGAGAGTAACAGGCCACTAAGACCCACCTATTTGTCCTAGATGATGAGGAGGTGACTCAATCAGAATCTGAGGTTAGTTTCAACTCATGAGACAAGTTCAAGAGTTTATCTTTCGATGTTTAGGAGGGAAACGATTCCGAATCAGTGGAGTAGCAAACCTCCTAACTTCTAAAATAAGCTTCTTGTTTCAAGGAATCTAAATGTCTCATGCGATGAAACCTGTTCACAGTTTCAAAAAAAGACTTTGAAGCTTAATTTGATACGCTCGTGGAACTCTGTATCGGAGTAGGCCGTCTGGAACTACGCCGAATAGTATCTATCACGACGAACCCCTCAACCGGGATCGCAAGACTGACCTTGGAATCCAACCGGTCCACCCGAAAAGCATTACGAGCAGAACAATGGAGTCGAGCGTGCCAACAAACTCAGTAGCATCTATCGAAAATGATCCTCCCCCCGTTACCCCGATTCCCATTATCCCGAATGCTATTAACCCGAACGCCATTACCCCGAATTCTAAAACCCTGAACGACCCATCACCCCGAATGACATTACCCCGAATCCCAATATCATGAGGAAATGTCGTCAATATTTCATGTCAAGCTTATTGTGAATTCGGGGAAATCGCATTCGGGGTGATGGATTTAGGGGTGATGGCATTCGGGGAAATGGCATTAGGGCTGATGGGGTAGAATCATCGAAAATAGTCTCACATGGCCCAGGCGTCGGCTCCAAAATGTGAATGGCGTTGAAGAGACAATTTGCAGCCAGAGCGAATAGAATAAGAGGTGAAAGGGCGAAAGGGCGTAGAGGCATCAACAAGTCCTCCGCACCCTGAAGTAATACCATGAGGTAGTTCCAGGGGGA
Organism: Aedes aegypti; assembly: GCF_002204515.2. Lineage (NCBI taxonomy): Eukaryota > Metazoa > Arthropoda > Insecta > Diptera > Culicidae > Aedes > Aedes aegypti. Next base: position 256,956,979 of record NC_035109.1, on the reverse strand, counting down.
CATCGGACTTTTAGCCCAAGCCAAAGTACAGAGTTGTTTTCCACTTTTTTCTCTGTTATCACACTCGAGACGTGCATCCGCAATAGACCGTTCAGTAATAAACCATAATAGTGAAACCCACAAAGCCTTAACTCCACGAGCTCCCCAGGTAGCCAGGTTGGGTGAAGGTTTCTAGCTTTGCTAGAAGTGCGAAAATTCTATTTAAAAATACCGTAAGGAACGTTATTTAGCGCACCCAAGATCCTTATTCTGAGCATTTTGGAATATTTATAATAAATTGGAATTGATCGTTTACAATAATATTAGGTGCAATTGTGATGTCCCAGACAACCAGAAATCACATGAAAGCTCACGTTACAACTCGTTTATTCATACTAATTACATCAAACTCGAAAAACACCGTGGATAAATTCGTCAGATTGATGAGTTTCCTCGCATAAAACATTTCTTTTCTGAGTTCATTTGTACATTTTGTTTCGTCTCGTACACTCGTACAAAGTAAGTCGAATCAATCCGTAGCAGCTGTCAAATCAACATTTGTTATCATAAGTTATGTCGCATAAGATCACAGGTTAGTCCGGTAGAATATTTATACACTCGCATTGTATGTTATTATTCATCACATAAAATATGCACGCATATCGCCTCCACTTTTGAACGTAGAAGGCCCTTTCGCGACATCTTATAAGTGAAATTTTGCACATATAAAGCCTCCAGGTGATTTCGTTATACGCACATTTTGGTTGTCTGGGGTATTATCATCATATACAGATAGCGGTATGGGATTCGAAGATTGCATAACTATCGATTACATTTTGGACCAAATGCGTGAAATTAGGCGATGCGCTGAATAGGGCGATGTTCAAAACTGAAAAGGCAATAGGTGGCTCTTTTTCAGAGGTAGTAGAAATAAAATCCTGAAGCAAAGAAAACACCACGGAAGATGAACTAAACACATAAAGTGATCTATTCACATTACGCTTGATTTTTAATCACTACTTTTTCGATCCAGTTTCTTGATTACAAGTAATTTACGTTTTTCATTATTTTCCATACGTTTTGACAGTTCTCGACTACCATTCTTCCATGCGCTTGTGTAAGTTTTAGACATTTGAGGAACAAGCGTAGCGCGATCAATGAGTGGAATGCAAACATCAGTGTCGCCGCTCGACGGCCAGTGAGAGAAACTGCATGTTCGAAAGGTTGTTGTCTGTACTTTCTTGCCGCTGGCGCCAACTGTTAGCATTTAACCCCTCTACCGGAAGCTTCATTTTTTACCGCAAGAAAAAAATCTAAATCACGATAACTTTTTTGTTTCTTGATATTTTTGCATATTTTTTTCACAAGTTCTCAAAAAACTAGTTTCAAAATCTGTGTCAACATTGATCATTGGTCATCTGGATCCGGAGATATTTCGAAATTACCTGGGGGACCCACGTATATATCTCAGGCTACATATTTTTATCGTATTCGGATATTCACTTCTCGGAACAATACATTAATGAGAGTACCTACGTTGTGATGAAATGAAGTAATTTGGTGCATCCGTTTTTAAGTAAAGAACATATATGTTGCTGGTACCACGCTGGCCAAATAAAGATTTTAAAAACTTCAAAAAACCTCATATCGTATTTTTTAGATACAGTCGCCTCTCCACATCTCGATATCGAAGGGACCATCGAGATAGGGAGAGATCGAGACATAGAACAATTTTTCAGTGAATACTAGAATGAAAATCACTCGATTGCCTGGAAAATTGAAAACAAACAGACGTCATTTCGTCTTCGCAAATTGTTTTGAGCCCCTAAAATCTAGTCTAGTAACCTTTGATAATGGGCATATCGACATACAGAGAGAAACTGGGGAATGAAAATCACATCGAGATATGGAGTGTGGAAATGTATGCAGAATGAAAGGACCGAAAAAATCAACGACATAGGGAGAGATATCGAGATGTAGACAGTTTGCTTTCATCTACTGTCGCGAACGGCTGCAGTACAACTAGTCTCTTTTTGAAACTGTTAAAAGTGTGCTTCGATATGGTTGAAATCAAGAACACTTTGAGGTTCGCCTTTCCTCCGGAATCTGCGCGGCCATCATATGAAGAAATCGCGGAATTTGTGAAATCATTAGATTTCAGAATCGTCGAATTGGATACTCTGTACAGACGAGCAGAAAATCACAGCGTTTACCTAAAATTCAAGAGCCAAACAGCATTCAAGCAAGCGTTGGAGAACAATGGGCATCCACTCCGCTTTGAATATGCGAATGGAACAACAGTGATGGTGCAAACATCAGATGCGGAGGGCAACTTCCAATACGTTCGAGTGTGTGAACTGCCACCGGAGCTACCCGATAAAGAAATATCGCTGGTGCTAGGAAAGTACGGAGAAGTTAAACGTGTGGTACGTGAGAAGTTTCCTTATGGTCTTGGGTTGGACATATTCAACGGTGTTCGTGGGGTACACATGAACGTGAAGCATGAGATACCACCGGCTCTTTATTTCCTCAATTGGAGAGGTAATGTCTTTTATGCTGGGAACAAGGAAAAATGTTTTATTTGTGCCCAAGAAGGACACAAAATGAGCGTCTGTCCCAAGAAAAAGACCCAACGTCCTAATATGGACGAGGAAATGAAGGAACCAAGCACCTATGCTGGAGTGGTGAAGGAGAATACGTCGATGGATAAAGAGAAGGCAATGGAAGTTTTGGAGATCGAGGTTTTAGAAACTGAAAGCATTGAATCGGAAGAAGCATGTACGGGAATGCAGGAAAACGAGAAAGTAGTGGAACCCAAGCCTGAACCGGTGCCTATAAGATTTTGGAGGTCCAATGGGAAAACTTATACGCAATATGCAGGGATTGCAAAGATTAGAGTGGAAGACGAAACGGAACCGCAGAAAAAAACGGGACTTGGAGGCCAAGTCGTCAAGGAGTGTAAAGCAGAGAAGCTCTTCCCTACTATCTACTATCGGTTCAAAGTCCGATACATAAGATTAGTTCACTTGTTAGTTTGATTATAGTTTTTTTTAATTAAATTGTATAAAACAATATAATTTAAAAGATCATCGGCTCCGTGAAGTGTTAAACACGCATGAGCCTAATAAATAAACAATTAGAAAAAAAAAATCGAGATGTAGAATATCGAGATATGGAGAGTCGACTGTATCTCTAAGAATACTTAACCAATTTGTATGATTTTTTTCAGAGCAGCTCCTTATTACATTGTATAGCCCACAAATTATTGTTTCGATAAGTGGACACTAAACAAAATGGCCGCCTAAGACATTTTATATGGAAAATGTCGGTCCCCCAAGGGACATTGGAATATCTTTAAAACCAGATTACCAATCATCAATAAAGAGTTTTTTGAGAACTTGTGAAAAAATGGTGCAAAAATACCGAGAAACAAAAAAGTTGTTGCGATTTGAATGTTTTTCATGTGGTAAAAAAGAAGCTGCCGGTAGAGGGGTTGAGAAGGATGTCGTTATCCTATTAGGGCACTTTAAGGTATACGAAAAGCGAGATTATACAACATACAAAAGCTCGACAATTGAAATATTAATAAAACCATCATTTCGAAGTTGAGAAATTTATTTATGTTTCACATGATATTTTAACCTCAGTAAAAAAAGATCAAACATGATAACAATACATAAGTGTGAACTCTCAGCTAATTTTGCTCTCATTAAACTCTGCAGGGGTCTTATAATTTAAAACAAAATTTGCATGGCAGCTTGAATAAAGCTGTGTGAAACCCGCTGAAACTTACAGTGTTTTCACGAATCAGTCTGAGAACTACAGCTTCGAAAATCATACGAATCTACTGTAAAGTTTTACCGAAGGAAAAAGAAGACATCATCTTTCAGACACGAATGCACCAAGCGGTGTAAAGTGTCTCTAATAAAAAAATCATATGAAATGCTTATTGGAAATAAAAAATAAACCTTATATCGAACCACGAACATCGAGATCAGAGAGCCCATGATTTACTCACACACTTATCGACGCTACGAATATCTACTTTGTTAAGGTGAAGATACACCAAAGCCAAACCTCGAACTTTCAAGAGCACAAATCTAGAGAACCTGACAATTGTTCGTGTTGAAAATCTAATCGATTGGTCACCACCAGCGAGTGACCAGCGAGTAGCATTTTCAGCACAAACGGTTGTCTGGTTCTCTAGATTTGTGCTCTTGAAAATTCGAGGTTTGGCTTCGATGCATCTTCACGTTAAGTTGTTCGTTCTTGATGATGATGGTTCATTATACGATCTTATGATTTTCATAAAAGTTTTCTTTTGAAGTATTTCGTAAAAACGACCACATGAAAATCTTGAGCGTAGTATCCTCAGTGTAGTGATGAATTTCAAAAATTTACCCTTTTTTCGGCAGGGTGTTGAAACCTAACCCTACTCCCTGATTACGCCACTGATTTGGAGATAAACACCACCAGCAGTTCAAAATAATATCTTCGAATATTACAAGCATTGAAAAAAGATGGTCTTTTGAGTAAATTTAATATTTTTAATCACCCGCATTAAAAATATTAAATTTACTCAAAAGACCATCATTTTTCAATGCTTGTAATATTCGAAGATATTATTTTGAACTGCTGGTGGTGTTTATCTCCAAATCAGTGGCGTAATCAGGGAGTAGGGTTAGGTTTTAACAAACCCTGCCGAAAAAAGGGTAAATTTTTGAAATTCATCACTACACTGAGGATACTACGCTCAAGATTTTTATGTGGTCGTTTTTATGAAATACTTCAACAGAAAACTTTTATGAAAATCATAAGATCGTCATCTTGTGCCGAAGTGATATACTGACCGAGGATAAAACAGCTGTTTTTTAAAGTGTTATTCACTTTTAGAAACTTTGGATTATTGGAGGTTAAAGAAATAATGTAAAAAATAGGGATGATCACCATTTTTGCTAAAATATGAATGTTTAAGTACACACTAAAAAATTTAATGATGGTATTTGAACTTAAAAATATGCCATTCTTGTGAATTTTTGAAACCCGAACAATAGTCAGTTCAATGTGACGGAAAGTTACGTCATTTGTTACTTAAATTCACGTAATTTCACATGTTTTAATATGCCGTGCACATATGAGGTAAATTTCAATGTTTTTTTCCTAAGTGTGCAGGTTTAAGTCGGACTCATCCTTAGGTTGCTCATCTTGCCCCGTCGTCTACCCCTAACTGATAAATCGCTACACACACGGTTAACGATCTCTCAGTTTTATTGCGCTCGCAGGTTGACGTTGTAGCGTTAGTTTGTTAAGAACAAACTTGAATGAGCACAAAGCGTATGGTTTTGCAGATAACTTGGATTTTCATACACTGCCAAGAAAAGACCAGCTCAGATAGAGGAATTCCCAGAACGTTTCACGGAACGCAACTGGTGCCACAGTTGTCCGTGACACAAATACGAGTAAAAAATATTGCATTATTACTATTTATGCAACAAAGTGTTTATTTTGAAAAGTTTTGTGTATTGCAAATTTTTGAAAAAATAAGGCGCACCCTAGTGCTCAAATACCAAACCATTTCGCAGTGCTCGATTTTGCCGCGTTAGCCAAACTTAAACTGTAACAGAGAACGCCATCGCAACTAAGTCTAGTCAGTGGCGAGAACACCAACCATTCGCATTCCTCTGTTAGTTAGTGCTCGTGCAAGCGGTCTACATGTCGCGGCTGGATACTATGAATGTGCATCTGCCATGCTTTCGGTGGCTACTGGTGCTAAGTTTGGTCAGTGCATTCCTACCCCCCGCACCGGCTTCTATTTTCTACTCCGGCCACACACTTCCGGTGCCGATACATCGAACCTACTACGAATCCGCCGGCGAACAGCGATTGACCGGCAACCGATTCGAAGTTAGTGTCATAGTACAGGAGGACATTCTCGAAAGAAAACAGTGCGAGTGCATTCCAAAGTATCTATGTCGCTCGCCACGTAATATCATAATTTTGCAATCGTAAGTACAAATCTACACAAGACAATCGCTGAAAACACTCCGCGACTAAATAACTGTCAGTGTTTGATGCATGTTATTTATAGTAATGATCAATATTTACTCCAAAACGTCTCATTTCGGTTCTCTTCTTTCTGTGTGACTTTTCTTTCCACAGGCGAGATTGCCATCATCATGAAAAAGTCTGCTGTGAAACATGAGAGGTGCTCCGACAGAAACCATAACTCGAATTTGGCTCGGAGTAAATCTCGAGAAGTCGGTGATTTAGTCTCGAGTGTAAAACGATCACTAAACAATGCATGTGTTTCTACTCAACGTCAATGTTCTGTTTTGGTTAGGCGGTTACTCGTGAAGCGTTAATGTGAATTTGTTCTCCGTTTTCGAAATAAAAAACAAGTGTTAATGTGAAGGGTAACGATTTTTCGTTGGGTATCTGTGAAAGTTCATAAATTTAAGTGAAGCAATTCAATCTACTTACCGGCATGCTTTTCCTTGTCTATTTCTCCAAAGTCCAGCGATGCATGCTTACTGAGAAAACGAGTCGTGTTCATCGCGTCCTTTGCACTATGTTTGTTGTACGTCGTCCGAAGGCCCCAGTTCCACTCCAACTCGGGTGTTACCCACGTTAGCAGATCGTCCGCTCGCAGAATGACTTTATCGGAAATGGCCAGCACTTCGTCCTGCAAAGAATAGAATAATAGAACATTTAGTTAATTATGTTAATTGTAGTTAATTGTATGTAGTCTTCTTAAAATCTTATGTGGGATTACTTAGACATTCGGTGTTAAGATATTCCTACAAATCTTGGAACAAGTATAGTAATCTTGAGCTGCACTTACTTATACTATACTTTGTAAAAAAAAACGAACTCAAAATGTAATAACTGCGTCTTGGACATCTCCCGCCAGCATCTTATATAAACCGCACATATAGAGCGACTCGAAATTATGGTAAAGCATGTAGTTCATGAAAATCTTAACTCAATGGCGATTCAGATGACATATATGACATAACAATATAGACAAATATCAACATTATGTTGTGATGTTATGTACATCAACATATATATATATATGTATATATATATATATATATATATATAGATATATATATATATATATACATATATATATATATATATATATACATATATATATATATATATATATATATATATATATATATATATATATATATATATATACATATATATATATATATATATATATATATATATATATATATATATATATATATATATATATATATATATATATATATATATATATATATATATATATATATATATATATATATATATATAATTATTTATGGATACAGATATTATTATAAATATTGAAGGCACTTGAGGAGTACTTTGAATGATCTAGATTATAGAAAAAAAAAACATACGAAAAGTTATCTTGAAGCTAAGCGAATCCCAAATTAGTGTTTCAAAATGAGAAATAAAATACGACACCTTTTCGACTCATTGATACCTCACAGTATTTTGAAAAAAAAAAGTCAACATTGAAGGTAAAAGCAGATAATTAGTTCTTTAGGGGAAACCCCTGCTTTTAATTTTCAAATCAACGACTATTTTTGTTTAAAATATTGTTTCAACATCTTACATACAGCTGTTTTTTTTCATACAGCTTAAAAATCAAATCAGTTTAAGTTATTTAAAATAAGCAAAAGTCCACACAAGAAAGAGAGAATACAGTTCATAGCATAGCATAGTACATGTCAATGGTTGCTACTCCGTGATCGACCGGAACTGGTAAGAATTGCACTTCGATCTAAATGAAATAAGGGATATTTCGGTTTACTCTCGAAGTGCGGAATAGAGAAGATAGAATAGAGAGAACAGAGTTTATACATGATAAACCATATAGAGCTCGAATCATGTGTGCCTATATTGGACCGCACTGTAATTAGAGTCAACGGTTAACTTACGATGAAAGTTTGACTTTTATATTAAACAGAATGCTTAATTATTATTATCTGAATTAGCGTGGCTTTCAGCTATTGGCCGTCTTCAAGAATGCAGTATAATGAATTTTTACCTTAACCTCTTCATAAAATAGATCTATAAAAAATAAGAAAAATTAAGTATTTGTTCAATAATTTTAGGTACGCTTTTGGAAGATCCCGTTTCTCATCAAAACCCTCTCGGGATTTATATTAGAATCTTCTCAGGATTCTCATCAGAATACTCTCCGTAATCTTATCTTTCAAATTTTTCATCAGAACCTTTTTTACGATACTTATTAGATTTGTTCCAGCATTCTCATCAGAATCTTCTTGGAACTGTCATCAGAATCATCTCCGGGTTCTCTTCACAATCTTCTCAAAATTCTCATCAGAAACCTCTCATTAAAATTCTCTCCGATTCTCACCAGAATCTTTCCAGGATTCTCATCAGAATCTTTTCAGGATTTTTCAGGATTCTCATCAGAATCTTTCCAGGATTCTCAGCAGAATCCTTTCTTGATTTTTAGCAGAATTCTTGCAAAACTGTCATCAGATTCCTTCCTGGATTCTCGTTCCAGGATTCTCATTAAAATACATCTAGAATTCTCATTATAATCCTTTCAAGAATCTCAGCTGAATTCTGAAGGATTATCATCAGAAACCAGTATTTTCGTTATAATCCTTTCTGCATTCTCATCATTATCATTCCACGATTCTTAACAAAACCTTCATGGATTCTAATCAAAAACCTTTCAGGGATCTCATCAGAAACCCGGATTTCAATCAAATGTTTTCCAATATTCTCATTTGGAATGTCACCAGAATACCCCAAGGATTATCTTAAGAATGGGTAGGTTATACAAGATCGCATAATGAAAGTTCTGGCCTCCTATATCTAAACATGTCAAATGGTCAAGTGATTATTTTGATTAAAAAATAGTCCACATTTGATCGATAGACTTAATACATACTATGCTAATATATATTCACATAAATACGTTAGAAATATATTGAAATTTAACCGAGAATCACTCTTGGAATAGGGGATGTACACTAAATACTTGTAGATACATTTGAAGGTGCAACTAATCCCCTGCACAAAGCCGTTTAAATTTCGAGGATTGGTCAATTGAGTAAAAGATATGAGCGAAAAAGTGCAACAAGGGCGTCCACGTCTTTGAAGGGTTAACTGAGAGCCGTTTTTGCCAAAGTTGCCGCTTGGCATCCGTATGATACTCTATGCTTTGAGAACAGTGTTACCAAACATTTAGCCGCATCGTGTCAAGGAGTGTGGCTTCGTACCCGCTTCAGTCCGGAAAACTTTTTATCAGAAACGTACAGCATTGGACAAATTATTTGCAACTTTTTCGATTTTCCATACAAAATGACCAACTTTGGTAAGCTAGATCTCAGATATTTATGGACCGATTTGAATGAAATTTTCAAAGAATATCAAATATAACTTGAATTTTGACATACATTTTTGATTAATTTTTCCAGTCTCGAGTTTATAAGTAATAACGGTTTAACTAAAGTGTAATTTTCGACGAAAAATTCAAAACTATTTATCTCAAAATCTTATAACCCTACACAAGAACTCAGCAAACTTGTTAATCTCGTTAAAATCTCCAAGATACCAATATCCTTCAATATGTTTATTTGTAAAAAAATGTCATTCATAAAAAATCGTCAAAAAATTCCCTTTAGTCAAACCGTTAATGCTTTTGAACTTGTGATTGGAAAAATCACACAAAAATATATGTAGAAATTAAAGTTATGTTTGATGTTCTGCCAAAATTTCATTCAAATCGGTCCACAAATAACCGAGATATAGCCTACCAAAGTTGGCCATTTTGTAAAAAAAATCGAAAAAAGTTGCAAATGTTTTGTCCAATACTGTATGTGTATGTGTGTATGGACACTTTTTGAACCACAATAATCACTTGACCATCTGACGTGTACAGATATAAGAGGCCGGAACTTTCTTAACGCGTTCTCAACAATTTTTCAAATTCCGGATTTCAACACCAGAGCTATTGAACAAAACCTAAAATGGTATCTATACGTCCAGAATAATTAAAATTTACCCACAACAGTTTTATTTTGCTGCGTCTTAAAAAATTCTTTAAGAAAATATTCTGGTCCGCTTTTTTATAACATTGGTGGTAACGTGCAATAAGCGACAAAATAAATATGTGTAGAATCCCTATTTGAAAAACTACTTAGTCATTGATGTCAAAGCATGAAATCATAGCCAATTTTTTTATTGATGTGTTATCTTTGAAAATCATCGAATAACTAATCAATAACAAAATGTACTTTCATGGTAATTTTGTTTTATTCGATTAAAAAATACTAAATAACATAAAACATCTATTGAATAACAAATATTACAATCATAGTAAAATATGTTTGTATGCCAGCACATAAAATATAATTGATTTAGTTAGTTCTGGCGATACCCACACCAGGCTTGGGAACTGTGACCACTATTTACCACAGCTCATCGATTCTGCCAGTCAACCAAAACACAAAGCAGCAGCAGTATCAATTCGCGATGACGAAGGCAATTACCACAGTTGACCCTATGCGCGAAGCTCCGATTTCTTTACATGACAAAGCATAGGAAGTCAATTTTCAAATGCTTCTAAAAAATCAATACATAATTTAATTAAATTCTGTTAAGTGTATGGGGTTAGATTTATGATAAGCTATAGAATCCGTAGAATATTGAGGAAAACAATATTAAATCAAAATAATGTGTCTATAATGTAGCCCATCAAAAGCTTATCAACATATACTGAAAATATTTTAAAAGATTGTAATTAAGCTTATATAAGCATTTGAAATTTCACTTCCTATACCTTGCCGGGTGGAATTTTTGACGCTTCACGCACAGAGTAAACTTTTTCCAGATGGCAGCACCGTAGCTTCGTTAGAGCGAATACCATCAGGCGTTGCGCTGCCAACGGTTCACACACTGCTTGAATGTTTTTGTCTTTCCGCTATGATCGTTTTCGGTAGAGTTTTCATTCCCGGGAACATTTCCCGGGAATTGTGATTTCCCGGGATTCCCGTTTCCCGGGAAATGATTTTCTGTTTCCCGGGATTCCCGTATTTCCCGGGTAGCTTTATAAAAAAAAAGAAATTACTATCTATTTTCAAACAAAACCCATCGCACCATTTACTTATCATATAATTCTAACCAATGAACTCACTTCATCACTAGTTGTATTTCGATGCTGATTTTTTGTTTTTTTTTTGTAATGAAATAGTTGTTCATAAAATAGATATCGTTTTTGACGAACTTTGCTATATAAGATAAAGGAATTTTCAAGGGATCTTTTCTATGAATTAAGTAGGCTTATAAAGTTTTCATTGATGTAACAGTCACAATTTTCAATATAAAGACTCTAGTTGAATCAAGAATACAATCCACGAAGACTTTTGCCTAATGCTATAAACTTTGTTGTTCTGAAGTCTAGCGTTTGAAATGAAGCTATCATTTCTTTAAAGAAACATGAATAAATTACTCATGAAGAAGAGAAATAACCAACAAATAAAATACATATAGGGTCGAAGAAGTCGCATGACTAAGAACAAATATTCGAATAAAATCGAAAAATAAAGCCAGTGGAATTGTTTTTACGTCTGAAAGCTCTTAATCACGGTTTTGTAAAATAAATACTCAAAAAATACGAAAACATTTTTTTTGCGTTTATTGCGCTTGTGCTACTTTAGCCTATAATACAAAGTAAAATACAAATCAAATCCGTGTTTTTTACAAAACTTTTACATTTTTGCTTTAAAAAGTGGATCAAAAGCTTTTGATTGATGTAAAAACTACTATAGGAACAATAGGTGTTCTATAGATGCAAAGGAGCTTAAATAATAAGCAAAACTATGTTTCGATCATTTTTTTTTAACAAAATCGAGTTGTGTATCAATGGTGCTAAGGTAAATGATTCCTGTTAAAAATGTTTTGCAACGATTTGTAGCACAACGGCCGTAAAATGCTACTAGTGCGACTATAGATGACTGTCTACTAAGGGAACACCGACCCTACACGAAATACAAATAATTTGAAAAATAAAATTCCACCAAATTTGCTTTTTTTTTACGTTTTTCAGAATTTCCCGGGATCCCGGGATTTCCCGGGAAATGGTAATTTTATTTCCCGTTTCCCGGGAAATTTGAAAACTCTAGTTTTCGGGCAGCCATCTCGAGGTGAATGATTGAAAAAAATGTTAAATAATTCAATCGCTAATATTTCGCTTGTTTTTCCAACTAATTGAAATCTATTAGCGCTAATAGCAAGAGCACAATCATTCCGTTGTGATACATATAAACAAGTTCAATTTCATGCTGCCTTTATCGAGCAAAAATCAAAAATCGTGTCATTTCGAATTCGGGTTTGAAAAAACGTTAGGAAGAAGAAGATTACAGTTTTGAAGAGCCGTGATATTTTTTTTGTTTTGAACGGTCATGGTTTGCTTTGGATTTTGATGGTCGTGTAGAAAAATGTGAATGTATGTATGTGGAAAAATGTGAATGTATGAATGTGAGGTGGTAAATGTTTGCTACAGTACATTTCCCATCCCTGACCCACACAAAATCTACAAAGTGTAGTTTGAAGTCTCATGAATAAAAATTAATAAAAAATTACAAATTAGTTTTTATGGTATAAAAATTAAAAAAATATCTTACTGCAACAATGAACAAACATCAAAAATAAAAATAAAAAAAAGTTGTTTCAGAATATGAATTGTTACAACTAAATGTACCACTATCTTGATCTGATTTAGTTATTGTTTTCTTACCAAAACCATAATAATAAATCATAATATTATTTCTTTTTGTTACTGGTTTGTTGTTACAATTGTAAAATAAGATATATTTTATGTTATAAAAACTGAGTTAGTATTTTTGTTTGTTTTAATTATTATTTTAAATAAACAAATAACTAATTTTGACATTCAATCTTTCTACCATTAACTTATAACTTATAGTTGTTTACATTGATTTCATATTAAGACTCACTATTATAGAAACGCCCCTGTATAACTGGTGCAAAGGTTAAAAAGTTATGGTTTTTAACTTTTTTTACTATTTTCTTACTAAATATCAACATTTTTTATTATGTAAAGAGACATGTTAAAAAAATACACACAAAAATAAAAATTGTCTGTAACACGCGTAAAAATTGCGTTACCATATTATTGGACACACACTACCACTGGATCAGCCACCCTATGTATATCACTCTTGAGCATGAGCATGAGCATATATGACCGTACAATTCGTAGTTGCTACTCCGTGATTGACTAGAGCAATCGAAGTTGCACAGGGAATTAATGAATGGGGCTTGGGATTAGCTAACCATTCTTCAATGTGCACAAATCGAGAGCTCAAATTATAAAAGTCAATAACAGCGCCGGCCACGTCCTTACGGTCATCGGGGAAGGGAAGGAATGTTAGATAGACAACCGTTGTTACTAGAGACCGAAGAATCTTCTGCATCTCCACAGTTGTCATGGAAAGGATATTGGGTTAGTGGGATAAGGTAAAGATCTGGGAGTCACCAGCGATTGGTGATGCGATCCATGATACATTCACGCCTAACCCGTTTAACGCCTAACAAGTGTTCATCGCTCACTCTCGCAATAGCAAGCGATATGATCAACAGATCAAACACTACTAACGCGATCCGTGCCACTATTTATACATGCCACGCGAGCGACGCGCAACACGATTGATCCTGCTCACACCACCCGCCCCCGCAGGAGCAAGTAACGCGAGCAAAGGATCAAACACTACTCCACAACAAACAATTCGACAATAGTAGCCACCCTATGTATATCACTCTTTCGCATTAACAACAGCAGCGCCAAACGGCGTTTGTCGACCTGAAACGTACAATAGTCTAAGCACCGACCAATGTCGACCGATGGTGTGAATCTTTGCTCTGCGGCCGATATTGCGATACTTTACAGTGGAGGGGGTAGTAAGCAGATCAAACAGACAGAGAATCCATCAGCAAAAGAAGCTCAGCATATGTTCTTCCTACTGTACTTAACGATTGCAGCAAGGGTTATGAAAAAAAAGGAAAACTCACACACAACGATATTCTAGTGGTTTGAATAATATGTCTTATTATTGCATTATGCAAGATTTTCAAATAGTGTAGAATGTTTTTAACCTTTTATATGCCTACACCTTAAAATTTGTTCAGAACATCTATTTTCCAAAAAAAAAAAAAAAAAATCCTAATAGGATCAGTAGATGAGTTTGCATTTTAAAGCGCGAGTCGTAACCATCAAGAATTATTAATATTGAATTATTTGCATGGGCATCACTGCTGCCCAATCACTCGTGAATGATGAGCTTATGCACGATAGGCGCAGATCTCAACAAGTGGAATGTGGCATATATGGCAAGAAAATAAATTGTTTCCACTAATTTTATCGCCACACCAACAAACCGAACGGCTCGTAATCTTTCCTTATCACTTTCCTCCGTTTTACATCCGATGTGGGCGTGAGTGTAGTAAGACAGCAGTGTTGCTATATATTGGTTGCCGTGAATATGTAACAAAACATAACCCCGTCTCAGCACAGCCACCAATTTCGAATCAGCAAGCATATCGCGTAGCAGTGACTACAAGTGGTGCTTTAATTCAAACACTTATTCCAGCAGACGAGTTAAGGCTAAGCAATGGTAGGGCGTAAACTTCGCTACCGTCTTGCACCAATTTTCGGACACATTTGATAAACTGCCGAAAACGCACGGAAGAGAGATGAATGGAACAAAATAATAACGCCGTTTTGATCTCTTTCAGAGATTTCTAATGAGCTCTTGTAAAAATATGCAAAATTCTGCTAATCGCAAAGTTCAATATAAATTCGCTCTTGATAATTTTGATTTATATAGATGTATGTTATTTTTGAGAAAAAAAAAATCAAACAGGAAACGTTTGGTAGAGGTCTAATATCTATCATAATTTAGGATGATACCTATATTTCAAATAAAAAAAATTGAATGCTTTTGAGTGTATAGAAGAATACTACAGTCAACCCTCCATGAGTCGATATTGAAGAGACTATCGACTCATGGGTATATCGAGTCATGGAACAGCAATGCTGTGGAAAGCTGTTTAAGGGGACCATCATTTGATTTTTCGTATGGTTCCATGAGTCGATATCGAGTAATGGAACATCGACTCATGAAGGTTTAACTGTATAAGCAAACTAAACATTTTTTCGAAAATTTTAAGCAATCTTTTTTTTTTTGACATAAACCGGAAGAAATTCTGCTGTTTAACAACATTTTGTGCTAGAATATGTAAAATTTATACTATCCGGACATAGCGACCGGACGGTATTAACCCGTATCGTATGCAGTTATAGAGCTATAGCAGGTTTACGATGACAGACCAGCGATCATTATCCGGTTTGGAGTAGAGCTGAGTGTGGTTCGCGTGTGTATTTTTTTTCTCTCTTTCACACTTCTTAGGTACCTACCGAGTTTGGCATTGAAATTTCTCGTGGCTGTTTTAGTTCTTCTCCTTCGTTTCCGTTGTTATTTGACTAAGCTCGATGGTGTGCTTTCGATATGGTCAAGCTTAATTTATGAAGTTGTTCTAATGACTAATTTTTCTTGAGTTGGACGTATTTTTGTTTATCGAACATAGGTAGTGCCAATTTTCTACTTGAAAAATATTAACTGAATAGATACACTTAAATTAATGTGTTAAAAAATTGTAACGCTGCAGTACAACAATAGATAAATGGTTTATTCTTCATTCGATGCACTGCCTAGGAAGGCATTGCAACATGTGAACAAGATATATTACTGGACAGAATAAAGTACGCATTAACACATTTTCATACAAAATTGTCAAGTTTAGAGGTACGGTTCTCGGCTCCTAGTGCTCTGGTTGACCTGAAATTTCCACTGCGAGCAATGCAAAAAAAAATCACAAAACAGGAACTTCACAAAATTTCAAAAACAGATTTTGAAGTTATTGTAAATCCGACCATTTTGAAAAAAATGACATGGACGGACCAAATTTGGAAATTTTTGAAAACAATCAGTTTTACTAAAAATAGTATTTCACAAACTTCCTAGTGTTATCATATTGAATAAATTTTCAGAAGTACTATTTCTCTCAATATTCTCATTTAAAAGTTATTTCGTATTCAAAATTTAGTATTTTTCACAACTTTCAAGTTGTTTGCAGGCTGCTTTCGTCAACTATTCAAGCCTCCAAACTTGATAATTGTGTATGGAACAACGACCAATGTGTAATTTATTCTGTTCATTACAGTAGTTAACATACTCTAAAGTGATGACTTGGGGTTTGATAGAAGGGGTCAACCAACAACACCTAACGCTGCTAACGTCATGTGAATGCATAGCAGGTTCCGCTTCTTTAGATTTGTGTCGAAAATTACTTTGACATTGAACGGCGTGTGTGCAGAATGAGTTAAGGTTTTTTTTTTTTCTGCATAATATACATAACATCACTGAACACTGCTTGTGATTTGAAGAATGATCGACGGTATGTAGTGGATATGCACGATGTGTAGTAAAGACCTTGAGCAAATAGATCGATCCGATTGCACTTTTTAATGAAACCAATGAAACGGTTTTTCATGACTAATTCTACATAATTTTCATAATCCGATACAGTGTTTCACAAGCGACTTAAATCTTTTTAATATACCATATTGACCATTTCGGACAGATTAAAAAAATTAATTTTAAGTTCGCACTTAAAATGTTTAATTTTTTTCGAATAAAAAGTTCTCTCTTTGGAGTCGCGTTACAATCCAAGGTAGAAGTATCAATTATCGCCATAATAGTTGTTAGTGGCTGTTTGTGGCTTAAAAAATAATAAAATCGACCGGAAAAAATATAAAAAAAATAGGGAAACAATACACTGGATTTCAGCATAGCATCACCCTTTATTTGAAATTAAACTCTAACGTCATGCGCAAATGCAATC
This sequence comes from Aedes aegypti, assembly GCF_002204515.2. NCBI lineage: Eukaryota > Metazoa > Arthropoda > Insecta > Diptera > Culicidae > Aedes > Aedes aegypti. The sequence goes on along the minus strand of NC_035109.1, from coordinate 256,940,017 downwards.
TAAGAATAAAAACAAATTATTATTCAGTGTGAAACATGAACTAATCTTCTTCTTCTTGGCATTACGTCCCCAGTGGGGTCGAGCCTGCTTCTCAGCTTATTTTTTAATGAGCACTTCCACAGTTATTAACTGAGAGCTTTCTTTGCCATTTTCGCATTCGTATATCGTGTGGCAAATACGATGATACTATATGCCCAGGGAAGTCAAGGAAATTACCAATACGAAAAAATCCTGGACCGACCGGGAATCGAAGCTATGGACAGCATGACTTTGCTTTGTAACCGCGGACTATAACCACTGGGCTAAGGAAGGCCCTTATATGTGTGGAAACTTATGTGTTACTTAAGTATCTGATGAAATCTAAATTATATGATATTCTTAGTAAGGGGCCGTCATACAAATTATTTTTTTATACAAAAAATCTTACTTTGGGAGAACGGGGGTCTTAAAGACTGCAAAAATTGTCTTACGTAATTAATGGACAACCACTAACATATTAGTTACATTTCCGATAAGACAATTGATAAGTAGCGGTACATTTCTTATATTAGCGTATTATAACTGAATGCAAATGCTATCATTATCAAAACAAAAGACACTTTATCTCCATCCACAAATATAACATTTCTTCCCATTACCAACGAAAACCAGTCAACAAATGTACAATGCAAGCGAAATGAAAAAAAAGCGAACAAAATAAATATTAAATAAATCACCCTGCGTGTCATGTGCACAAGCAGGTCTTCTTTCTGCGATCTTGACTGGTCGTTCGTTCGTTCGTTGTTGCTTTGCTAGTATCGCTACACGCTTGAAAACATGTTCGCATAGTTGAGTTCGCATTCCTATAACCTGAATGGAAGAATTGAAATGTGTACTTTTAAAAGTTCGTTAAATTTATAGGTTAAGATATTTTTTTTAATTCGAATAAAATTACGTAAAATATAATACAGGTCGAACTGGATCATCCGGAGTATCGATTTTTTTCACTCCGCTGTATCGAATCCGCCAGATAATCGAATCACTAAAAGAAAAATTAAAATCTGCGTCAAAAGAACTTAAATATTATCTTTTTTTGTTGTTTTATTTATATGGTGCAGTGGCGTAGCAAGAAATTGTCTGCAAAACCATTTATATTGTATATTCCAATACCAAATTATCTCAAAATTATGCAACAAAACTGAAAAACAAGAATATCAAAAAACAAAGTCGCCGGATAATTGATTTTCCGGATAATTCAGTCCGACCTGTATATATTTTATATTGTTTAGTCATAAAACATATGTTCAATTGTATTGTCACTAAAATATAAATGACATTTATTTGCCTCTCAATATTTCAAGCCATGGGTTAGTTTATCTCAGAACCAACGGTTTTACTTCCCTTTTGAAGGAAGTCGACCTCGGGATGGGTTTCGTCCCCTACATTTTTTACCTTTTTTTTATAAAATAAAAAAAAATTAATGAAAAATTTCAAGAAGTTTCTGAGCAATCGAATTGATCGGTAAAAAAGTTAAAAAGCGTCACGCGTAATTAGGTCGAAAAAAATTTGTGTAACATTTGTCTGTGCAGTATTTTAAGAGTATTTTAAGCGTGCACGCGCTTGAAGACGATACGTTAGCACACATGGGGTGAGAGTAACAAAACGGGAAGTGGCAAGAGCACGTTTATAATTTACCCCTGAAGCAGCGACGCAGTCCCGGGTCGCACCATTCGATTCATTTCCCTTTCACCACCAAATAAAAACTAGTTTTTAACTAATATTATCAATTATTTCAAACTTAGGAAAACGAAATATTTTGTTCGTAACGAGGTTTCCGGTCAAATGAACTATATTTTGAGGTTGTTTTGGATATAACTATAAATATTGTTGATTTGACAATATGCTTTACACAAATTATGTCACGCTGAATTTCAACTTTTTTGACCACCTCCCCCCCCCCCTTTGTCACGTTTTTTTGTATGAGTGCTCCGAAATTTTTGTAAGGCTTGTCACGCTTGGCTTGACCTCCCACCCCTCGGAGCGTGGCGTAATTTGTGCATGACCCCTTTGTTGTTAACAACTATATTTTTGATTGAAATTACAAACGTCAAACGTTTCAATTCAATTCAAATGATTACTCAGCATTTTGTTCTGGTTTATCAACACATTCGAAAAGGTCCGTTGCTGCTTTATCGACTTTAAAAAACAATTGCAAAAATCATTACTATTTAAAATTCGGCAAACATTGATTTTATACGTGGTCTCCTGTGTGAGCGCCGGTTATCTAATCACATACACTATTCCTCGCAAGTTAGAAATGAATAAATTTGTGAGCATGACTTGAAGGCTACAGATGTGAATGTTTTTGGGTAGTGGTAATTATGATAACCATAATTACGATAAGTACTTGTGCATTTGTTAATTACTTTAACTTACGCAAAAATAATTGAAGGAAATAAATTTACTTCAATATTCAATTTTGGCTATAAATGTTGTGTTGGAGTAAGTAAATTTTCTTTCTTTTTTGCGTTAATAAAAATAATTAATAGGATAGTACTCTCAACATAAACAAATTTTTCTTTTTGAAAAAAAAAAACGTAAAAGGTGTTCAAATAAAACAACGTTTACGCATAATCCAAACTTCAAGTGATAAAGTGAAAATTGCGTTCGAAATTTTCAATTTCTGCATGACACAATTTGTGCGTGACCTTTTATGCATCAGTTCAGTAGTAAAAAATCTACGCCGAAACCTGTATTCGCAAACTGCGCTCAATTTAGAGCTCGGTCATGAAATCGCGATGTGTTATTTGCAGTGCGCTCTCCGATTTCCTTCTTGTTCGTAACAACTTTTCATCCGCTATTTTCAGCCCATTATTGCTTTTGTTGTGTTTCTACTTTTGCGATATGAAAGGAGCTCGAAACTTTTAAGGTGATGGTGGTGGTGAAGATATTTGATGTGGAAACGTCGATGATGGTGATGACGACGATGTTAAGGCGGCGGCGGTCACTCGAAGAAGACTCAATTCGCCGGGGACATGGAGAAAAAGCCGAAGAAGCTTGTCGGGGAAGTTGGGGCTAAATGGAAATTTGCATGCATTTTTTACACAGAAATCCAGTAGGACATTATGTTTGTACATTTTTCTTTAATGTGAGCTATTTATAGCGCGAGCAAAATTGTGGAATTTTGCAATACTGAACAAATGTCAAATGTAAAAATTATTATGTTAAAGTTACACTGCAGTCGTAAAGCTATTATATTAGGGCTATTGCACAAATATAAATATACAAAAAAATGGAAAAATGCATAAAAGTTTGTTCAGTTGTCTAAAAAAATCGTAATGTTTGGGAATCAGCACTCCTCATATACAATTTCTTCGTTCGTTATTTCGTCTTCAAGAAATCTGAGAATTGCAAAACGATGTTTTTAAATCATTTTACGTTTAGAACAAAAGTGCTCATTACTCTTAAACAGTTGCTTAAAACTGCTTGATATTTTTACAACAGACTCTCATAAAAGTACTCTATTAAATGTAGTCTGAAATATGTACGTGGGTATAGCTAGATAAGCGAGATGTTCCATGGAAAACTGGAATTTATCCGAAATCAGATAACCAAAAATAATTATTTACTAGCGAACAAATTTTTATGTGTCGAAAAAATTGCTGCTAGTAGGAAGGTCAAATCATGTGATAATCGTCACATTTAACAGCTCATTAGTGCCATCTTGAACCGTCTTTTGCCTGCTTTACCTCCACATCACCACATGGATAGAAGAGCAAACTAGCATGAAAGGGCAAAAAATTCAAAACAGAGCACACTCGAAAGAGAGAGTGGGTAAGCAGATGATGAAGCATCAGTAGGTATATTTTGTTGCATTTTCTCGAGCTTTGGTACATGGTGTGATGTAATTATTAATAGCGAATAGTAATTTGCAAACGTCAGTCTTTTGAGGTAAGAATTAATTCAGAATCGTAAAAACTGTAATAGAAAAAGATTTAAATAAGGTAATTAATATCGATATCATGTTGATATATAATGCAGAACTAATATGTATTTTTAATTGCTCAAAAGAATATACTAAATTAGTTTTAGATTCTATATCAAAAACTTGCCTAATAATTTAAAAACGTCTTTCATAATAGAAATTAGCTAGAGCTAAATCGATACAGATAATTCTCCTAAACCACAGATCGAAAATTCATATTCTTATGACATGTCCCTTACATGATTTGTTGTTATTGATGTAACCAGATTGTTCACAACAAAAAGAATATTCTGATTTCTGAGCCACATTAAGCAATTTCAAACGATGATCAGTATTGAGAATAAGCTTTCAAACAGATTCCATAGTGAAGCCATCATTCATTGGCATGGATACATCCATGCGCGGCGAAGAAACGTTACAGGGTGGTCCATCTAACACGGTGCAACAAGGAGACGTAAAGAATTATATTATTACTTAGCTTTATTTTTGTGACTTTTTGCCCTTGACGAGGTCGCCGCTAAATATTACACTAACTACCTTTATCTTCAAGAGAGAAAACGTTTGAAACACGGAATAAATTAGTACCATATTTTATAAGTATCAGATAACTTGAATGATAATAATAATATTATCTATAAATTAGTGAAAACAAATTTTTTTATTAGTTAGTCAAATGATCTCGAAAATCTAAAGAACTATTTTGCTTTGTTTTTAATGCGTTGAACATTATTATCTGATAGACACACCCTGTTATCCTTCACTCCTACACCCAACACAACGAGATTGAGAGACAAGCACCGGTGGAGTCTCGGTGGGCTTAAATATGTATGGTAACATGGTTCAAAACGCACCGATTGGGTAAAATGGCTCGAATCAGATGAATTCAATTAGTGTTTAAATGGTCAACATATCGAGAAAACGATACAAATCCTAAAAGTGGTATTTTGTACCGCATTCCCCTACATCATAAGCAATTTTCACTGCTAGTTTGTCGATATGACGAAGCTTCTGATGGCAAAATAGAATGTCTACGTGCGCTGTATCATTATGTCCAGTAGTCTGCTGTTAATCATTCAGGAGGACCGTAACGGTGATTAGTTGTGGACGAGTTTATATGCGTTTTAAATGGTTGACCCCATTCTATCAAGCGGAATGCACTTAGACAAATGAAAATCGTCAACTTTTGTGGCAGAAACTCCCAACAATCTATATAATTATGTTTTTTTTTTCTGTCTTGACTTACCTCTCCATGACAGTTTCGGCCGGACGGCGTGTTTTCAGGCAGGAAATATAACCGAAGGGCAATCAAAAGGCATTGCTCGTTTCGATCCTTCCAGACCATCCGCAGCTCGGCGAGGCACGCTATTGGTGAGTCCGACCATGGTCGCACGGGGAAGCAATCGCCCAGAGCCAGCACCATCGGCTTTGGATTTCTGTGATAACGAGAGAAAAAAATAGATTAGATGTACTGAAATTTAAAAACAACATCTAGAGAAATATAGGGTAAGAATGGGCAAGATGGCAAGGATCCCCATATCTTCCCATATATAAACATACAGAACATACACTTAAACTATATTTTTAAAACCAAGGGGCGAAATGGGTCACCTATTGTTATATTTGTTCTCTGATTTCTCTGATCAAATATGCAATACTCAAAATTAGTACGCATATGACTTCAAAACGCAAATGGTTATACATATCTCGAAAACTTATTCAAACAGTCTCAAGTCAGAAAAGTCAACAAACTTACTTTATCGATCCTACGTGTTTCGCAGACGAAATTCTACACGTTTCGCTTTAAACACACTATTTTTTTCACTTTTAAAGCATTTAATTTCCCGATTTACAAAACGGCTTAAATAAGATTCTCAACTTTCGAAATCTAACCGCTACTTTCGCCGCTCCGTTGTAAGGAGAGACAAAGTGACTTAAACACGAATCAAAACAAACCACTACTTGAGTCGATTTTACACTGGTGCACGTCGAAAGTAAATGAATGAAACGGCTTAACATTTTTTCATAAAGGTTTTGTAAGAAATAATACAAACTATCTAGTTTTTTAAATGCGAGCTGGTTGTTTGCAAAATTTAAGTGATGTATACGGCAAAAACATGGTGAAAAGTTGATTCATTGTAATACAGTTTTAGAAGGCTACAACCTTCTTCCTAATAAATTTCCTCCAAAACTTATAAAAGTTACTTACGTCGATTTGAAAAAGTAATCGAGATATGTCGATTGTTCGATACATCCTCAAGGCCAGTGGTCACCAATCTGCGGCTCGCCGGCTACATGCGACCTCTAGACAGGTTTTGTGCGGCCCGCGAACTGATTGTCAAAGTTGGTATGATTTGGCCCACATGATATGATTTTTTGATGATATGGATTGATTATGAGCATTCCTGTATGTCAAACTACCAGAAATAAAAAGAAAATCATCTGTTTTTCTGATTGCTTCAGTCTCAGAACTCAGCTTAAGAGGGTTGATAAAAAAGCCCAAAAAAATCACAGCTTTCTCAGAATTGTAAGTTTTAAAATTTATGATACGACAATGAGAATTTCTCATAGTTTTTGATAATTCAGGAACGGATCTTTTTGTTAAACAGTAGTTATCTTAGTTTGTTGAAAAAAAAGTTCTATTGAGAACCCAGACAACCAAAGTGTACGTATAACGAAATAATCAGGAGGCTTTGTATGTGCAAAATTTCACTTATTAGATGTCGCGAAAAGGCCTTCTACGTACAAAAGTGGAGGCGGTATACGTGCATATATTATGTGATGAAGAATAGCATACAATGCGAGTGTATAAATTTTCTACCGAACTAACCTGCGATCTTATGCGACTTAACTTATGATAACAAATGTTGATTTGACAGCTGCTATGGATTGATTCGACTTACTTTGTACGAGTGTGCGGGGCGAAACAAAATGTACAAATGAACTCAGAAAAAAGCGTGTTATGCGAGGACACTCATCAATCTAACGGTTTCATCCACCTTGTTTTGCGGGTTTGATATAACTTGTATGAATTAAGGTTTTATTACGTGAACTTCCATGCGACTTCTGGTTGTCTGGGAAGGCATTCTTAAAATTAGGTTTAATTCATTACTTTGGCGTATTTTATTTTCAAGTTTCTTACTGAAACAAACGCTTTGATCGTGAATTGTAGCCAATTGTGAGCTGAATCCCGTCAAATATCACGCACTTTCAAGTTTCTTCGAGCTCAGGGAATCACAGCTTTTTTAAAATTCTAAAATACTTACTGGGCTGTTTGTCACCATATTTTGCTAGACCTAAAAAATCCTCTAACTCGTAAATAACTAATATTTGATTGAATCCCTATCTATCACGAAGACTGAGATTTCTTAGTTTGCAATTATTATTAGCAGTCAACATAACTGCCAAAACAAATGAAGAAACCTCTCTTTACCCATTCCCCATCTCGCCCCTTCTTATCCTAAGAAATTTAAAATTGCACATGTACGAGAAGTGTGCCTCTTTTTTTCAATGATGAATAATTATATAGAGAAAGCTAATAGAGACTTTGTCGTAATTTTGGTATAAAATCTAAAATCGTCGAATATTAACTAAAAACCACGATACTCACAGTACTGACTTGGATATCTCAAAATAACATTCAAAATTTACAACACCTGGACCCTTTGCGTACTATCAACTTCCTAACATGAAATCAACACTCAAACCAAACTTATTAATAATTCCTATCGAAATCTACCGAGGGAACATCATTAGGCAGCAATTTCAGGAAAACATATTTGGTATGAAGTTCTGCATTACAGTTATCTAACGTTCAAGAATCCGTCATCGTAATCAGGGTCATCATCGAAACTTCAAGAGCAGTTTTTCTCTTCAAATCTGATTCTTTTCGACGGAAATTTGTTCACTGTGTTTCGGTTGGATAATAGAACACATTTTTATTTAAACTTTCATGATTTTAAACGAAAAAAAAATGCTTTTGAAAATTCTCAAATTGATAACGGATCCTGTCCCTTTTTTATCCAAAAAGTCGAAAAAGGTTGCGTGTTTTAAATGCGCAATGTTACGTAAAGACATGAAATTGCTGTCTGACTAGAGTTTCCAGTGAGCAGGGTTGGGAAAAAATCTGAAATTAATTCTACAGTAGTCAAACAAAGCCAATCACAGTCAGCGAAGCCATTAACATCCGCACTGGGACATAGCCGGCTACTCAGCATAGTGTTCTAATGAGCACTTTCACAGTTATTAACTAAGAGCTTTCTTTGCCTAAGTTGCCATTTCCGCATTCGTATATCGTGTGGCAGGTACGATGATACTTTATGCCCAGGGAAATCAAGGAAATTTCCATTACGAAAAGATCCTGGACCGACTGGGGATCGAATCCAGACACCTTCAGCATGGCTTTGTTTTGTAGCCGCGGACTCTAACCACTTGGCTAGGGAAGGCTATTTATTATTTCTGTTCCTATAGTAGCTTACATTTTACGCAAGGCCCCTGGGAGTGAAATATCGATTGTGTTGTTCACACATATGGCCCTCTGTTAAAACAAATTTTCAACTTCTATTCTTTCGTCGCTCGCTTGCGATTCTATCCATCTTGTCATTTCATTACTTACTCATTTCCACTCTGGGTAAAAGTATTGCATTTACCGAAAAAAGCCAATAAATTTTCATAATAATAAAGTCATGCGGTGATTAAACCTTATAGCATAGCATAGCATAGCATAGACTGACTGTACATGTCAATGGTTGCTACTCCGTGATTGATCGGAACTGGTAAGAATTGCACTACGATCCAAATGAATAAGGGATGAGAGTTTCCGCTTACTCTCGAAGTGCAATTTTAGCAGATCTAATATTATTGATCAATAACGGCGCCGGCCAAGTCCTTACAGTCAGTTGGGATGGGGAAGGAATGTTAGGGTGTAATGATTGTTGCTTCTAGAGACCGAGAATACCTCTGCATCTCCACAATCACCACGGGAAGGGTGTTTATTAGTGAGGGAGGAAAAGATCTGGGAGTCACCTCTGGTCGGTGATGCGATCCATGGACAAGGGAAATATACGACTTGTATTTAAAGCTAGTTTTGTATTTTTGTCTCGAGAAGTTTTTGGAAAAAATACGTCAACATCTATAATGTCGAACAATTCAAAAGACGTTTTTATTAATGACGAAAACTGAAAATTGCATGTATATATTTTAACTTATATGAAACAGGAATAATGCCGACACTTGTAGTGACGAACCATACATAGTTTGTTTGAAAATTACATATGAGTATTACTGTGCATTTTGTCTCGATATGGTAGAAGTTTTAGAAAATACGTCAACATTCACAATGTCGAACAATTCAAAAGATAATTTTTACTTATGTCATAAAGAGAAAAATATATGTATATTCAAATTGTATAAGAAAAAATCATAATGTCGACACCTATAGTGACAAACCATACAAAGTTTGTTTTAATATTACATAAAAGTTACGCTTTCAAGTAAATTTGTGTTATCATAAGCATGAAACGAACTCACCAGTTGGTAATCCATTCTCGACTGAACACAAAACTGACACTGTCAGCAAAACTTCTTGGCGTTCCGAAAACAAACCGTCTTGCTTGGGCCTTCCCAAATACCTACCCAGCAAGACGCTCAAAAACAGGAAAAAAAATGATCGGACGACGAAAACACTCGCGAATCCGTCAGCAAAATCAATCGGACGACGCAAATCCGAACTGTCCTGCTTGGGCTTCACGAAGCACTACCCAGCAAGACGCTCCAAAACAGGGGGAAAAAAATTCTCCGGCAACGAAAACGCACGAATCCGTCAGCAAAATCAATCGGACGACGCAAAACCGAACTGTCCTGCTTGGGCTTCACGAAGCATTCTCATGCGGTGATTAAACCTTACAAATGAAAAATAAATAATCTTTATGTCCCATCGTTGTAACGCTAAAATGTGCAGTCATACATTTTTTACAGATTTGAAACAAAAGCATGAAACGAGCTCACCAATAGATTCTTCATCCTTGACTGAGCAGCCACAATCTAATTTCAGCTTCACTTAACACTTACTGAGAAACAAATCACTGCGAAGACGCGAAAAAATAACACGAATCCTTGGGCTTTCACAAAGCACTGCCCAGCAAAACGCGCAAACCGAGGGAAAAAAATCCGATCCTGCGACACTCCGGAAAAAAGACTCATGCTTGCTCTGGCTTCACAAATCGCACTCTAAAATTTCAGTCAGCTGGATATTCCGGAAATTTTGCCATGTATGGCAAATATGCAAATGGAAAAGTTTAATCTAAGTTATTTGAATCTGCACTGAAAACCGGACCATAAATATGTTAGCATAGAACACCAAACACCACTGAAGTATTAGTTTTTTAAAATATAATAAATCGATTTAATAGCATTCATTAAAAATTGAATAGTATTAGCTAGGAATAATTTTGTCCTCAGCAAATTTGTTCAAATCTGTGCTTTCTTTTTTTTCAGCATAAATGTTTTTACTTTAGTAGGGGCCTGCCTTAGCCGAGTGGTTAGAGTGCGCGGCTACAAAGCAAAGCCATGCTAAAGGTGTCTGGGTTCGATTCCCGGTCGGTCCAGGATCTTTTCGTAATGGAAATTTCCTTGACTTCCCTGGGCATAGAGTATAATCGTACCTGCCACACGATATACGAATGCGAAAATGGCAATTTAGGCAAAGAAAGCTCTCAGTTAGTAACTGTGGAAGTGCTCATAAGAACACTAAGCTGAGAAGCCGGCTCTGTCCCACTGGGGACGTTAATGCCAAGAAGAAGAAGTTTTCACTTTAGTGCTTTCGCTCTATGTCTATCAATAAGTTAAACATCAATGATCAATTTAATATATTTGTTCGTTCTTGTACATTGGAAAGTCTTCATATCAATCAACTTAGGCACCCGCCAAACGAACGCTCGAAACTCTATAAAACCATTTCCCCACCCTTCATCGTCACCCATTCGAGACTTCCCCTTAAATTCCCAGAGCATATCGCAATACTTACTCTTTTTCCGCTGGCGTGGCATTACATAAATTATTCACACCGGTCGCGGTGCTGTTATTTTCACTGACACATTTTCGTTGCGTCTGTTTTGGCTTTGCGTTTGCGTTGGTTTGCGTTTTGCTGTTATTATTGTTGTTGCTACTGCTGCTGCTACTGTCGGAACTATTGCTACTTTGACTGGCGGTTTTGTGACTCTGACCGGAAGGTACGGTCACCGATGGAACCGTCCCCGTCGCTGTGGACAACGGGGTTGCTGCTGTGGATGATGGTTGCGACTCGGTTGATAACGAGGATGTCGATGGACAGGACACGGACACGCTTGTCGCACCCGTCGGAGCGGTGGATGCAACTGCCGACAGAGAGTCCCGGCTGGGAAATGTGATTTTGACGCCCTTGTAGAACGTGTAATTTCCACGATAAGCACATGCTCCACCGACGACCTGCGGAAGTTGAAGAATGGAAAAGAATAATTAGATTAGCAAATTACAGGAATAGATTAATTGTTTTACGTAGTGAGCGATTAGATGTAACTGGGTCTTACACATCTAATAGGAATAATATATGTTCACATAACTTTAGCACAAGAGCTTTTCTTCTGCAGAGCTAGACAAGTGCAGTTCAAATTTGACAAATGTATATTTCTATTTGGAAGTCAAATGAATAAGAATTTAAAGCAGGCAAATAAACCTGCTAAGAACCAGCCTAAAAGAGAATAATTCAAAAAAAAAATGGAAACAGGTACATCAAATGAAAACTTTTAATCCACATTAAATAGGTTCCCAGTTTAAAACACAAAGTGCTGAAATATTCATTTTTTCCTTAGAAAAACTATCAAAGACCAAGACGCAACGTAAACAATTCTTTCGATCTTTTTCTCCGAATTAATCCATTGCATGATGGGTAAACAATTCGAAGTATACTAAATATATAAACATGCTAACTAGGTCAAGCGTAAGATGCAAAAATTAAGACGACAGAAAGAATGGAGTGATTGTCTCACCCAATGCTACCATAATTAACGTAGCGTGTGGCGTATGAATCGTAAAAATAATACAGTAGTCGGAAGTAGTAATATTTTTTTTATTAGCTGGCGTTACATTCCAATACGTATAAGACCAGCTCCTAAGCTAAGTGTTTAATTGACACTTCCATAGTTATTAATTGGGAATTTTCTTCACCAATTGATTATTTTTGCATTTTTATAACGCGTGACAAGCTCATCATTTCAAGGATTTCCTCAAAGATATCCGCTTAGGAATTCAACTAGTATTATTTTAAAGTTATCTTCATGAATTACTCCGGATATTTCTTCAGCAATTTTCATACAAAGTTCACAAGAATCTACTAGGAATTTCTCAAAAAGTTATAACTAATTTATTACTGCATACAATTTAACCAACGAATTCTAAAAAAAAAATCATCTAGTGTATCTTTAATGGACTTCTATAGAATTTTCTCCAGATATTTTCTTTGAGATTTCAGCCAGGAATCAAATACCTCCATCAATAACTCAAAAGATTTCCCCAAGGTGGAACCCAACTAGTCATAGTAGTGAACGCACAGCTATTCAACAAGATCAAGCTGTTTTCGAATCCCGCAAGTTGATGATCTATTGGAGTTGTTTTTTTTTTCGTCTCAGGACATGCAGTGCCTTCGTGCTTGTCGATTGATTTACGAATGTAAAAAAAAAAATCAGATTTTTTAAAGCTAAGCTTAGCTTAGACTGACTACACATATCAATGGTTTCTAGTCCGTGATTGACCGAGGTCAGTGAATATGCACAAAGAATCAACTAGAAGTTCGGCTGGGATTGGCCATAAACTTCTTCAGTGTGCATAATTCAGTGCCTCTATTTATACAGAATCAATAACGGCACCGGCCACGTCCTTGCAGTCAGGTGGGATTGGAGGAAGAAATGTTAGTGCGTAACCTTTGCTATTTGGAGACCGTGTTTGCCACTGCATCTCCACAAAGGTTACTGGGAGGATCGTTGGGTCACAGGATTCACTTTGATAAGCGATTATACCATGATGAACAATTATTTGTGAGATATAAACATGCCTTTGAATATAATATTTTCAATGGATATGAATAACTTCCAAGTAGAAGAAAATAATGCCGATACTTAAACTGACGGACCATTCAATGTTGGTTGGACAAATATCTAAACGCATCATTCTTACAGCGGTAAGGACGAAAGCATATATTATCATATTTTACTCATATGAAAAGTAAAAATAAAAACTCGATTGGCTGAACCATCACAGAACACTTTTATGCCGACACTTGTAGTGGCAAACCATTCGAAGTTTGTTGAATGAAGTAAAACTTTTGCAAATCTACACTCATAGTGTCAAATCATCCAAAGCATTTCTTCAATTACAAAAACAAAGGTAAAAGGAAAGGGGTTTTTTGGGAAAAAATATATGTAAAACATAAATAGTTTATAAATAAGAGTTTATGCCGACACTCGTCGTGACGAACCATTCATAGTTTGTTGAAAAATCATATTGCAATTTCACCGTTGAACGATTAAATGTGGTCATACAAATTTTACAGATTTCAAATAAAAGCATGAAACGAGCTCACCAATTGATACTTCATCCTTGACTGAGCAGCCACACTCCACTTTCAGCTTCACGTAACGTAAACATCCAACGTCACAATGAAAAATAGAACCAAAACCGGCGACGCAAAGAAAAAAAAAACAACGCTCTTCAGGATTTTCACAGAGAACCAGATTTTTTTTAAATCGACCGACATTTTATTTTTCTATGAATTTCTTCAAGAGAATCCTGTTCAGGAATCCAAGATTGGAACCAAAAACTCCTTGAGAAATGTTTCCAGAAATCCTTCTAAGAAAAATTGTGAATAACTTCTAGAAATTCATATAGGAATCTCTACAGGAGTTATAAGCTGTAATGCCTGAGAGAATCGGCGAATGTTTTTGACTCTGATTTCTTATTTCTTTCTGACGTTTTATAGGCACTACCAGTCATTAAACAGCTAAAACAAGACGGAGTACTTTGTACCTTTTAATTTCGCCCCTAAATAATTACCTTTGACAGATACGCGTATTTCGACTACCACTTGCAGTCTTCTTCAGTGTCAGTACTCGTATCCACTGTAGAGTACTGTAATGTTGGCAGTATTTTTGCAGAAAGCTGTGTCAATTTGTTGTATATTAACCCGAGAAGATTTTTAAACTTTCCGATATAACCTTGAAGGTTTTCATTAGCGAGTAGAAGTGTTTCCATTAAAACTGAAAAATTCAGATTAAAATCGTATGGAAAAAATCGTAGTAGTTAATCTAACTGTAAAATAGCAAAATTTCATGTTATCTTACTTCTGCTAGAGTTCGTATCGGATTTGTATTTTAAATTTTAAATCATGAATGTAAAAATTAAATCATGGCATTGTGTTTCCTTTTTTTCACTTCTCGGGGCTCGTTTGATTGGAGCATTTGCTCCCTTGGTACCTTCTTAAATCCGGTTGACTGCATTTTTGGAAGCAAAAATGGTCGACTGACAACAAAATCTCTCAGTTAATAACTGTTTAAGTGCTTATTGAACACTAAGCTGAGAAGCAGGCTCTGTCCCAGTGCATACGTAACGCTATAAGTAGAAAAAAAAAAACATTTTTGCACCATTTTTTCATGAGTTCTCAAAAAGCTCTTCTAATCTCAGAATATGTGTCGATAATAATAATTGGTGATCTGGTTTAAAGATATTCGGATGTTCTTTGGGGGACCGACATTCTCCATATTAAATGTATTTGGCGGGCATTTTGTTTTTGGTCAATTTATCAAAACAATAAAATGTGGGCTATACAACGCTATGTAATAAAGAGCTACTCTGCAAAAATCATGCAAATCGGATTAGTATTCTTGTAGATATTTGAAAATTACGATATGATGTTTTTTGAAGTTTTCAAGCCACTTCATGTATGCCGACCTCTCTGAGAAAGTTATTTCCACCTTTTTCCCAGGCTGAATAGCCTAGGCCATTGCTCGCTCTCTGAATTGACATCGTCTGAAGGATAGTAAGAAACGGGGACAATCGTTCCAGCCGTTAAAATTTTAATTAATGTGTCGAAGTGCCAAAACCATCATGGAGAAATTCACCATAGAATTGATAATTATTTGATTAACAACTGTTCAGAAGATATTATACTCTTTTGGCTAAAGGAACTATCTCAGTAAATTTTGTGGAGCACATTGATGGAATGCTGGAATTTTTTTTTGCGATCCGTGGCTGCTAGTTATTTTTATATATAAAAATGACTTCAGAGGTCTTCCATTAAAAAAAAACTGAGACATTTCAATGACCTGACTTTCTCTACATTGTTCTTGCCACATAATGAAAGAATGAAAATTGGTTACTTAAGTCATAGGGCCGTTGTAGCAAAAGCCGATCAACTAAGAACAAATAATTGTGTACAATCGAATAATATATTTGGCGTTATTATTCTTACGTCATCTGAAAGCTATTTATCTTGGTTTTGTAGGAAAAATATGTAAACGACGAAAACCATTCAAGTACAGTCGACTCGATATTTTATAACTCGATGAGAGTGAAGAACTAGCCATTCTGTGTAAAAAATCACATTAATAAAGTTAAAAATAAAATAAAAAAATCCGTCGAGATATTATTTGTTGGTCCCTTCAAATATTCATACACCATGCTCTCCATAAGTCGTTGTTTCCATAAGTTGATGTCATGTGAAAGGTAAATTTCTCTCCATAACTCGATACCTCTTATTCGGGAAAACTAGGACTAATTCTTGTTTGGAGGTGAAAAAATACGTACAAGCTGTAATAAAGTGGGACATTTTAAATACTAACAACCAAAATAATATTGCTTACTTACAGAAGTCATAATTTATGTATTGAAATTATAGAAATTTGTCCTTTGAATTCTGGAATGCTTTGTATTGGTATACCGTCAAGCTACCATTCACCGTGCATTTAAGAAAAAAATGCACTTCAAAAATTATATAACTTTTCCAAATAATTTGAAGCGCACTAGAATAACACTACGTAGCGTGCAATTAAATAACAATTCAGGGAAAAATCTAAAACTAGTGATGCATAACAAAAAAATACTCAAAAAATATGTTTGAAAATGTAATGTTAAGGTCGCCTCGTACCGTTCTATGTCACCATTTACCGTGCACACTAGTGCACCATTCACCGTGCGTATAGTTTTCGTCATGATTTAATTTTGTATCTCGAAGAAACGTTGTTGATGGTGCAACTATGTTGCTAGTAGTGCGCGCACTCATTTTTAAGAGTATTCAAATCATCATTTACAATAAAAACCATAAAAAAATTAAAATTGTCCAAATCATTGTTTTTTTTTTATTAAAACCGTTATAAGAGGTTTGACTGTATTGTCCAAACCATTCCATATTCACTCAAAAACTAAATATAAAGTAGTTCAATGACAACATAACAATAAATCTAATATTGCCGAATAGTTTCATGCGTTTTACACTAATGCACGGTAATAGGAACCATATATATTGAAAAGGGTCCATTCACCGTGCATTTGGGTTTCGACTGGAACAAAATAAAAAATTCTAATTTGCATAAAATCTTATTGCTCATACGATGAAATACAACTTACTTATAGTTTCTACAGTCAAAACTTGTTGAAATTTTTAAAATTTTATACTCTATCGTTAAAATGAAAAAATGTAATTTTTTGGCGTTTCTACTAAGAGTATTGAAAAATATCATTATCAAACAGAATTCACATGATTTTGACTACATAAACTAGGTTTTTCAAAATGCTTTGTGACAAAAATTACTTCATTTCATCAGTTTTATCTTATTTAGCTGACAAAATAATAATTTGTAAAAATTGTATGAATATTCTGTAGGAATTTGTATATGTGCACGGTGAATGGAGGCCGCACGGTGACTGGTGACTTAACGGTATTCTGAAACTCGAAAATGCGATAAGACGATGGTCCCTTAAATATCGAGTTATTGAATCAATTTTTACAAAACTTCTATATTTTTCGTTTGAAAGATAGATGAAAAAATTTAGATTGATAAAAAATGCTTATATCTTCCTTTATTTAGTTTAGTCCTAAAAAAACAGTTTCTCTTAGTACAGTAAACTCTCCATAACTCGATATTTAAGGAACCATCGAAGTACAGAACACAAAACCAGTGCAACTGCGATACAAGGGACCATCGAGGCAGCCATGAAAACCAAATTTTACTATGTTTCTCTGAATCGATATCGAGATACAAAATATCGAGTAAGGGAAAGTTGAATGTAGTTCTATTATGGGTACTATAGGTGCAAGGGAGTTTAAATTTGATGATAAATTCTTCCATTATTTATGTCCTCTACATATAAAAGTTAAAGTGCATTTAAAGGTTTAAAAGTAAATATCAATTCTTACTTTTCAAATCGCCACTGCTCGGAATATGAGTCATGTTTAAGATTTGAGAAAAAAAAACAGTAAGTAGCTTTATAGCAAATAGAGTCAAAGACTACAAACATCACAGAGTTTGTAAATTTGTACATGTTTTCTCTATTATTATAACGGTTCAATGATTCATTGAGAATAAGATTTGAAAGTTTGCTCAAAACAATATGATTTTTGTATGAATTGGTTCCATTTTAAGTGCCACAGCTAAGCCCATTTCATCATCAATAATAGATTCACCTCGTATTATACTGCCACGAGGCAAAATCTGAAGATACAACCAGGACGAATATTGTGCTTCCATATCGTGAGGGTAGTGCCGAAAAAGACACACGTCGCTTTTGAGTATCGTAACCAAGTGGATATCATATCCACCCTTATTTTCTATGTGCTGGGGCGCTGCCACCCATTTTTATGTAAACCTCCCAACCGTACAGCAAATGATTGAATAGTGCAATATATGGTGAACAAATAACCATACTTTTTAAAATTAATGGGAAAAAATAGGCCAATAATGGGATAAAATATTCACATTTGTGCTCAGTCAAATAGAATTTTAAATTACACAATCGATGTTATCAAAACGTCGAAAGTTTTATGAATGCACGTCCTTACTAATATGAATCCTCAATATGTTAAGGTGATACAGTTTGGAATCAACTTCTTAGATTGCACTGAAACTTCAAAGGCACAAATCTCGTGAAGAAAGCATCCAACAACAGTGAAGTTTTTGTTTTGGTTTTGTGCACTAGCAGAAAGCATATAATAAGAAGATCAGAAACGTTTGCCAACTATTTCTCTAGTTTAGTGCCTTTGAAAACGTGAGTAGGGGCACAAGTCGGCCATTGTGGCGGCCATCTTTAGATTCCGAGATGTTTCACCTTAAATACTCAACCTACATATTGGAAGCCATCCACTTAGCACTTTATAAGTGCTTTAGAAATTTTAACCATCTTCATCCCTTCTACCGGCCTGTCATATGTTTCAAATTGGGTAAACCGCCTTGTTGGAGGGCTGGCTGTATTTACGATGCTATATACCGTGCTACATGCTAGACTTCCCCCCGTTTGTATAGATCTGCTGGCTTGAGTTTGTGGCTACACTGCTGCTAGGCAAAATAAATGCTTTCTTCAACAAGAACCGAGCCACGGAGTAACACAAACGGATCCAAACTCACCCGTGTGTATTGAATGGAAATAGGGAGGGCGCTAAACTGGCTCCCGTCACTTGTAAACCCTACCAGAAAATTTTCCATTTATGCTAGGAGCGGGTGTAAAGCATAATCAACCGTTATGAGTGAAACATGTTGATACCTAATTGAATGCAATCAGTTTTTTTTTTTAAGTTTTCCTAAATGTTTTTTTTTTTTTTGTAAAATCGGTGCTACTGAACTAAATGAATCAATGCCACGGAAAATCATCCAAAATATCGATCCATATTGGATTGTCCCTTCTTCTCTAGACTGTTATGAAGGCCAAACACAATAACTGTATAGCAAGCTACGGTCTCGTGGAAGAGAAAGGGAAGTTGGAAGTTGACAAGTACAGAAACCTAGAGAATGGTAGAAATATGTTTTGCTTCCCATTCCTGTGCTCGTTTCTTGCATGAATTGACAAACCGAAAAGCTTTATACAGTACGACCTATAAAAAATGCGAAAATCATCATTTAATATGTTATGGTATTAAAAATAAAAACAAATTTAATTTATTATTAAGAAAATCTAAAAGTAGATTGAGTAGATACGAGTGACTGACTCTGAAGAAGACTACAAGTGGTAGTCGAAATACGCGTCTCTGTAAAATGATAATGCAATTGTGGCGGAATGAAAATGTACAATACTCAATCTACTTTTAGATTATCTTTTTTTAGAGTCTGCTGAAAGGGTTCGAAAAATTAAAAAAGTGTTAATTTATGAGTTGATTTATTGCATATATGTTGAGTCTACTGTAGATTAAGTTTCATTTTGGATATGCTTTTTATCTGTTACTTTACCCTTGCAAGAAAGGATTTGGAAGCATACTTTCAAATTTTATCGTGTAGTCACCAAGTTCAACGTCTTCGTATGGAAGGTTATAAAAACGTCGACGATGGAGTGAGATTCTGCACAGGCCTTGGCTTGAACATTCACTAATGTTAAAACGGTAGATGTATTTGTGCCTGAGGCGCAGGAGACACATATTTTAGCTTAATATTCTAAGTCTGAAGAACCGTGAGGACTATTGTAAGTTTTATATGCGGCTCTGTCTTGTTGAAACCCTATAAGTCAAAGTTGTCTCTAAAGGAATACATTTATTTTTCGAAAAGTTTATATACTGCTTAGTATGTATGTTTTGTTATGTCTTATTGAAGCAATTGTCGCATTTTTATGGGCCATACTGTACATCATAACACTTATATCAGAATCAATTTGAAGGTGATACGTAAAGAAGATCTATGCTAGACAATTGCAATGTTTTTACGACGACATGACCTAGTAAAACCATTTGAATTCACATCCTCACATTCTATAATCGTAATTTCAATTTTATCTTTCAAAATATTTGATTCCTTCCATTGATAGCACAAGTGATAACGACAAATGTATCTCATATTTGTATTTTAAATCGACACCCGGGTAGAAAAAAATAGTGGTCAATAGCAAGTATTGCCATTCCAATAGAAATAGCTGGATAACAAATTTTGACATTAATTTTGTTGAAATAAGTGCCAGAGGCAAAAAAACTGACTTTTTTCGATAAAAAACAAAGAAATATCTAAATATGAAAATTTAAGAACAATCGAACGTAGAATAACAACAAAATCAGTTATTTTGTTGACCTAGTAAGGTATCGTTCATAAATGACGTAGCTTTTCAGGGGGGAAGAAAGAGTGTCGGATATTGTGACGAACCATACATTAGATATATGAGAAAGGACTAAGGAAGCGGAAAGAAGTGTAAAAATTTATGTCGTATTGAAGATTGTGTTTATCTCAGCAATAATAAAATGAGTTTTGATAATAAAATCTGTCAGTCTCTCTTTCGAGTGGTATTCAAAATAAAAAAATCATAACGGTCATTCATAACTTTTCTGTAAATGTCGTTTCCTCGAACGCCAGTTCCCTGAATACCAGCCCCCCCAATGCAAGTCTCCCGAATACCACGTTTCCCCAAAAAACTTTTGGCACTCAATACAGCGTCCTCTTGCCAAAAAATTGGCAACACGCCCACAAATTTCATGTTATCAAAATCAAACCGTGCCAAAGTCGAACGGTCTTTACATGATGCATTTTTATTTATTTATTAACACAATTTATTGTGAATTGCAATACAAAGTCATTTTACATGTTTTGGCCAAAAACACATGTTTACTCAACTTTTTAATGTTTTTTGTTTGTTTAAGGCCAAAAAACATTTTTTTATGATTTTTAAGATTTTGTCACACCCCTTGGCATGAACTCAAATTATGGGTGTATTTTGTTTTGCGTGTCCCTTCCGAAATGTCAGGTAGGAACAACTCCAGTGTTAAAACTAAAAGCCCTGTGGTGTTTTTGTCGATTAAGCAAACGTCAAACATGATCAAAAGTGTCAAGGTTCATTCATGGACCCATTTTTAAAATTAAAGTTTAAATATGATATAGCCGTTATTTGAGCGGGAAAAATTGCTGCAGTAGTTGCAGTAACATGCTCTTTCGTGTTATTAAATAAAAACAAGATTTCATTAAACATTTTAGGACCCCATTGTTCATAATAATTGTCAAAATCTAACATATTTAAAAAACAACTGTTTGATTTTGTCACGGTGTTAAAATCAACGTTGCCAAATTCGAACGGTTTCATGTTGCCAAAATCTGACCGTGCCAGAAATGAACCGTGCTAAAATCGAACGGGTGCTGTATCGTCATAAATTCATTTATTTCAAGGTGATGAATAAACCAGTCATTTGCTGTGAATCCTTCCTTAAGTGATTGACGGTCTTCCGAGTATTACCGTCCATATTTGGCAATATGTATTTAGTCGAGAATGGTATGTCTCCTTCTTTTGATTGCACTCGTTCTTTCTAGTCCCTAAAGAATTTTCTTATTCATTACCTGCATCATTTTTCGGGGATATGGGTCATTCGGGGAAAAGTAGCATAATCAAATAAGGAAAAATATTTATCAGGTTTCCAATTAAGTTTTCTATCTTTTCACTGGATTCCACTCATATATAACTTTCACAGTACCATTGCCCACCTTACCTGCCATTTTTTTTTCAAGAAAGATCTAAATCATATGGCGATTCGATTATTTTGACTTATTTCTTATAGTAACTCCCAAAATATTTCAATCGGTTGGATATATGGATAATTTAGCAGGTTGATTTTTTTCTCACTAAAATTGTCACTGCCAATACCATTCTAGGTGAGGTCAGAACTTCACGAGACCTTTGTGAGATAAATTCAATAAATGGGAAAATTGTATTCTGAGCACTTTTTTCTTTGTAAAATTATTATTATTATTATTATTATTGTATTTATTAAAAAGATTTTCAGCCCTATGGCTGATTCATCTCCGTTTTTGTAAAATGAATAAAATATATTAAAAACCAGGGATGTTTTTCTTCAATAATCGCATGTGACTTGTGACCTCACCAAGTGGCGAGTACATTTATCTGCAAAAACTTCTTTGAACTTAACCGTGCATCACCCTTACGTTTTAAAAATTTAAAATTTTTGCGATCATTCATATTAGGTTTTCAATGTAATTAAACAGACTTATCTTGCGGTTTTCGCGTCTCATTTTTGCTTACTTTTGAAAATGTGTATGAATCTTGATGAAGTTTTTACCACTGATTAAACAACAACAGACTTTAAACCTTCCTTAGGCTTGTTTTAATGTCCGCGGTTGTTATGCTCAAGGTACCTGGGATAGATTCCCGGTCGGCCCAGGATTTTTTCGTTGTAGGTTATGAGCTTCAGCCTATTATGCTCAAAAACGGATTTTAAGTTTTCTTGTTGACTTATGCTGCCTATGCTGTGGGCATGTTAACGAAACTCAGTTTATTCCTTGAAAAAGGCACGATAAATGTGTCCGAACCGACGGATGAAAACTTAAAATCCGTTTTTGAGCATAATAGACTGAAGGCCATAACCTACAATATAATCATCAGAGTGGTATCCCCGAGAAAGTTCAGGATTTTTTCGTAATGGAAATTTCCTTACCTTACCTGGACATAAAGTACCTGCCACACGATATACAAATGCGAAAATGGCAACTTTGGCAAAGAAAGCTCTCAGTTAATAACTGTGGAAGTGCTCATTGAACACTAAGCTGAGAAGCAGGCTCTGTCCCGTAATGCCAAAAAGAAGAGAGAAGAATATTCTCAGGCCTTTAAAATGGGGTTTGAAGCTTTGGAAAAATTGGGATTTGGCATAATTTTATGTCCGAAAAATGAAGATTACTCAATATGCAGTTCCAATGCGTCAGAATAATTCACTTCCACAACCTACCAATGATCGATCATGTTCACGAGATACCATTATTGAGCACGATCTGTTGCAGTAGGGAAGGCGGTAAAAAGAAGTTAAAGATTTCATGGCAAGCGTTTCAGTGTTATTGCCCAGAGTTTGGCTCTTCTGAGATATTGAATCCCATTAGGTTGCCGCTAGCAAGCCAGTCATCGTTGCAACGGGAGAACATCAGTGGACAACCTGTTTGGTTGGTTTGAAAAAGAGAGTTGAATCTTAGGGTGAAACAGTTTGGAGTCTAACTTACTAGATTGTACCAAAACTTCAAAGCATCCAACATCAGTGCACTTCTTATTTTCACTATGTGTACTAGCTGAAAACCTTAAAATCAAATGATCAGAAACGTTTGCCTAATATTTCCTCAGTTAAGTGCCTTTGAACATGTGAGTAGGGCACAGGTCGGCCATTGAGACGGCCAGCTCATTGGATTCAGAAATGTTTCACCTTAATCAGTTGGAAATAACTACGACTACATGCTAACAAGCACGTGTGGAACTCGACTGCGGTTGCGCTCTCAATGTAAATCACCAGAATCGATAGCGCATTATTGAGTATTCAAGAGATGGCTAAAATATAATACGCCTGACAGGTTTATTCATGTGAAGATCTCTCTTCGCTGCTTAAAAACTGGGAAAACAATAATAATAATAGAAGATGTTTAATTTGACAACTGTTGGTCAAACATGCGCTAGAAGACGTTATCGTGTATTGTACTATAGATTAATGTACATATTTGAATAATAGTAATTCGTTTATATGTTGGTTAGTATGCATTTTAAAATCAAGAGATCTTCTAATAAACAAACGCCCTTAATTCAGTTGTTGAGTTCTGTAACGGTTCAATGAAAGCACTAATTTTCTATTGCCACGATAATCGCAATCATGCACATAAAAACTTTTAGATATCTTTAGGACAGACGTCTTTGGCGTAAGAATTATGCAATTAGCATTCATGCAGCAATGTTGGGTACCGTAATCCGAGGGCAAATTGATCACAATTTTACAACTTTATGTTGTGTTTTCCTCCTGAATTCAAATATTGTCAAATAAATTTCGATAAAATCAGTACTCCATTGATCTTTATCAGTTTATGTAATCGACTTTTCATTAAATAATATTTAACATGTCATAAAAAAAGTTTTAATAACAAAAAAAATGACACACTGGGGCGAAATTGATCATCATATAACAAAGCAGGTTTAAGAATGAAAAATTTCCCTATCTACTAAATGCAGGTCTGCTGAATCTAAAAATGATGTCAAAATACTTACAACTTGAGAATTTGATATTTTTTTTTGTTAAATTTAACTTTGAAAATCTGCCTTATATGCCTAAATGTAGGCAATTTCCCTTGAAATGAGCACTTTTTTGTGAATAAACGGTTTTATGAGCAAAAAGCTATACCTGCTATGCTGTAAAATATCAAAAATGAGTTCAGTAGTTCATACTTGAGCTTACACAACACATTAAATACTCAAAGTTGACATGTAGGCATAGCATAAGTAGTGGATTGTTTAGCACCGACATTTCCAATGGTTTTGCTTAAACTTTTAAAAAGTGTGAATATTTCTACGCAAAACTGACTCTAATTCAAATGAAATAGTTCAACATCATCATTAGACATCTGTAAACTAGAAAACATGGAATGTCTGTGGCCAAGACGAAACTTTCAGCATCCTTCGGAGGAAATGTTTTTTGGTACCGACCTGATCAAATTCGCCCCAGTGATCAATTTGCCCCTGGATTACGGTACCATGGTCAGTTGGCACCTGCGGCACTGAGTGGAGATCTGCAAATTACTTCCAGGCTTCTAGAGATGTTCTCATGTCACATGTAAAAAAAACATAACATTTGTCTTTCACAAAACTTTCATTTCATTTAGGGACTAATTCATTCTATGTACACCTAATTCATTCTAAAGGTTTTTCCGACGATTTCCAAATTGTGTTCTCTATTTAATTTTTAATATATGGACTGGGGAAAATTTGAGAAGACATTTGTTATCTTTAATGGTTTCCGGTAAAACGCGGCAGTCTCCTTCCCACCAAATTCAGAAATACTGACCACGATTAACGACACTCTTTGCTTCCTCACTTGAATCTAAGGTGGTATTGATTTGCAGCTCGTAAAATGTTTCTAAAGCATCGAACTAATTGCTCCTTTCGATGCAATATCCAATATTATCCATGTCATCTTGGAAGAAAGCGCGCATTCTGGAAAAAAAACATCCTTTTTTATCAACTGAGCTTGCTTGAGCTTGAGCTAAACATTACATATACTTTGCAATTGAATTAAATGGACAAATTGATGTGAAATTTGCGAAAAAGTTGCACATCTTCTCGGTGAGAATCGAACTCACGACTCCTTGTTCTCTAGATAGGGCGCGTTACCCCGATCGTAAACGACGATCATAATTAATTAAACAAGTACTTTTTAATTTTAAAATATCACTTTTAAGAAGAAAGTTGTCAATTCCGAGATTTCGCGCTTCTTATTGTTCATAGTAGTTTGGTTTACTTAATGGTTAGGTTCTTAGCATGTTCCGTATTGGCCACATTCTTTTATTGAGGGTGGATCATTTCGCATAAGGACGTTTGGCACAATGGACATTTGGCGTAATGAGAATTGCCTTCTTGAAAATGTATGCAAAACGGTCTTATGCGGAACGTCGTCATGCAAAATGGGTCACCCTCCTTTTATTATCCCTAGACACACCTTATGGGGAAATCGTTTGAAACTTAAATAGATATGGTTCCAGACATGTTACATATTGGCCACATCCCCCGGGACACTTATAACCTACCCATTGGTCACCAGAAAAACTTGTAGTCACGCAAATAACGCTAGTTTTGTCCTAAAAATCATGAAGTTTGAAATGCATATTGACATAATTCCAAAAGTAGTCACTTTTTAGAACCGTTTTCGCGGAAAATCCAATTTTCCCGGCGGATTTTGTCGACTTCCGATAATTTCCAGTTTTTGGAAAAAAAAACTATCAACAACACCAGATGGAAAATCGCCGAATAATCTGTAAAATCGTTGAACAAAATCCTAAGGATTAACTGAAAAATAATCCGGGAATAGAGCTCTACCGATTAGGAAGCAGATTTGTTACCACTAAACCAGTTTTCACAGAGTGTAGTGTTGCAGAAAAGGAGTTCATGCCTGTCAAAAGGTTCCACCCAAGTTTGGATAAATTAATGCTGTCACCAAACTGTTCGGTATTATTTTACAGGTTAACAGTAAATTTGTTTGTTTTCGCGTAGGGCGTCGGATCCTGTTCTTGGCATTTTTGATTCACTTCTGCAGTTTTAAGTTCTACTGAGATCATATTTAGCCATATTGAAATGCTTATCGCAATGCTTCAGACAATTCGATCCATAGAAACCTCCCATGTCAAAGTGAATCATGGAAGTGCCCCAATAGCTCTTTACCCTATTTGCATGTCAAAAGACGCCTACGTTACGTATAAGTCTGCGAGCAGCTTCTACCAGTGTCATTGCGATTTTTTCATGCTAAATGCATAGAGCAGTGCCGTATGTTATAAGTTTAGCGTGTATGTACAACACAGAAGAATCACCACATCTATACAATTCAGCCCATTAGGAAGTGCCGTAGAAATATTTGCCTCGTGTTCGTTTTCTTTTCGTATAGGGTGGATGCACCGGTATTCGCCAAAGTACCAGTTTTCAACCCCCCTGAATTATATATCGTTTTACAATCCCTTGCACAATTCAAATGGGCATAAATCATTTAGGCTTATAAGGAAATATTAGTAGAAAACTAGAAGTTTACTGAGAAAATAATAGAAAAATATAATTTTCTTTAAAATTTTAGCTCTTCTACCCCTTTTTGCCATGGTGTTCTTAAATTCGAAACCTCTCATAAGAAATCAATGGAGTAAATTAAAAAGACAACCCCACTTTTAAATACAAACATGGTTTCTGACCAGCTCCTATATTTTGACTGCTGGATTAGAAACTTTTATTCAAAACATTGACAGTATTCAAATGTTCTTCTTCTTTTTGACATTACGTCCTCACTGAGACAGAGTCTGCTTGTCAGCTTAGTGTTCTTATGAGCACTTCCACAGTTATTAACTGAGAGCTTTCTTTGTCGAAATTGCCATTTTCGCATTCGTATATCGTGTGGCAGGTACGATGATACTCTATGCCCAGGGAAGTCAAGGAAATTTCCATTAATAAAAGATCGTGAATCGACCGGGAATCGAACCCAGACACCTTCAGCATAGCTTTGCTTTGTAGCCGTAGACTCTAACCACACGGCTAAGGAAGGTCCCAAGGTATTCAACTGTCTCATCTTCTTCTTCTTTCTGGTGTTACGTCCCAACTGGGACAAAGCCTGCTTCTCAGCTTAGTGTTCTTATGAGCACTTCCACAGTTATTAACTGAGAGCTTTCTATGCCAATTGACCATTTTTGCATGGGTATATCGTGTGGCAGGTACGAAGATACTCTATGCCCTGGGAAGTCGAGAAAATTTCCAACCCGAAAAGATCCTCGACCGGTGGGATTCGAACCCACGACCCTCAGCTTGGTCTTGCTGAATAGCTGCGCGTTTACCGCTACGGCTATCTGGGCCCCTGTCTCATGATTGATTTATAAAAAAAAATAGTTTTTCTTATGATGACGAATACTAGTAAACCTACACATAAAAAATCCGTTCTCGTATCCGTGAAGTGCAGACGTGAACTCGTCAACAAGCAAAAATACACCGTGAACTAGATCATGTTTATGTGACCGTTGGTGGTAGTTCATGGTGTATTTTTGACAGTTCACGTTTTCCAGAACTCTTTTTTGAGCGTGTACCCTGAACAGAAAAATTTCAAAAAATGATAATGCATTATGGGTAAAAAGCATTATAGTTGAAGCAATAAGTTTTACGAATTTAGAAGGCACGGTTCTAATTATTTCATTGATTTTTTTTAATTTATGAAAAGCTTTAATGAAATGATAAACTTTCAGTTTCAAGAAATGTTGTTGTTGTTGATCATACGAAACAAAATAGCTTAAAAATGTCTTAACATCAGAGTAGAATGATGAAATATGCTTAACGCTCGAGTTTGCAAGTTCAAATTAATAAAGATATATAGCAGCTGATGAATTAATTTTACTCCTAAACGTCAATCGTTTATACAGTCCGCAGACCAACTCAAACATCGCTATCACCACCATAGCGCCATCTTCTATAATGTAGGTCCAATTCACAATGGTCGGGCTCCATATAAAGCAGCGGCCAAAACTACCAAAACACTTTTTTGAGATTTTTACGGTTTCAATCATTTTAAAACATACCTCATGTATTATATTATTATAATTCTTAATTGAAATTGAACTAAAATTTAAATTTCTTTGACTTTTATGGCGTCAAACTGACTGAAGTCGAAAAATTGAAAAATGGAACAATAAAATCAAGTACAAAATTCATTTTTAAGGAATGCAATATTTTCGCAAAGTTACGCACTTTCTGAAAGCTCATGGTTCAACACTTTTATCGAGCATGAGGATGGAAAAAAATATTTGGTTGAAGCTTTAATACTGTTCAATATTACATTTTAGTAATTTTGATGATTTTGAACATGGAAAACAACTCTTGTCGCGTCATGTCGCCGCCATTTCGAATATTGCACATTAAAATGCATCCTTAGATCTTACAAAAAACGTTTAATTTTTTTTTGCAGAAATTTGCTGATTTGCAAGTTAGAGCTATTTGAATTATTGAATATTTTCATACATTTTTACGATAACTTTCATACAAAGTTGATATAAAATATATTTAACCACTCTTCATACATTTTTTGATCAAACTCGTTAAAATAGAAACAAAATTTGTGCTTTCAGCCAAATTTGATTGCATTTCTAATAAAAAAAGAGCTTTTTAAAAATGTTACGTAATATTTGAATAACCCCTTCTGAAACAATAAAAACGTCAAATAACATATTCAGATAACATATTTCATCGATTAAGGCGATAAAACTAGTTTTGGCCAAACTTCATTTTTTTTCCGACCATTGTGCAATCGTCAGCACTGGTGAGTCAACCCGATTATCGCTTCTCTGTTGTGTCGTGTCGTTTCGTTTACCCATCAACGATTGATAGTGGAGTGAAAGAAGCGCAGGCAAGGCAGGTCCAAAAAGGCAATCGTAGCAAGCAAAAAACCATCGATCTGGCACAGACTTGCTCGTTGGGAGAGATGATCGGAAATTGTTTTGCTAATCTAGCACAAAATTCAGTAATCAGCGCTGCGAGATTTTTATTGAAGTCACCCGATCAATATTTACTGAACTTGAACGTTCTTTGTTTCATTTTGACGGAATAGTAGTGTTAACGTTGTATATAATTTCTGGATTATATGTGGGATTGCGCTAAATTGATCTTTCACATTAAAAAGAACCAACACAAGGCTAGAATTAGGGAATATCATGCGTTAATGAAGCACATGATCATTCTCGCCTTTTTATTTCAATGGCAGAAACTTGTATTTTTCCTGCTGTAGTGCCTGTTTTGTAACTTGTTCTGCGCTTGAGACACATGCCAACGCACGGTGGTTCAAAAGCGGCTAAAACTTCAGAAATAATAATTGTTTTCTCTTAACGATAATATATTTTTCCGGCATTCTCTAGGCGTTAGAATCAATCATTAAATTATCAGCAATTATCGAAAGTTCAAAAACCAGTTTTTTTCGTTCAAATTTAATTCAATCGTCAAAAAAATCTATCACCACATTTCACACACTTCAAAACGTCAAAACCTTATAACAGCAACATTCCTTAGGCGAGAATTGCCTATAACTTGACCCTTCATCAACTGTTCATTTGTAAAAGTTTATATTTTGAGTTGCGTATTTTTTTTCCTTCTTATTTGTTTTATTAAGCTGAATTCGCCATTAGGGATTACGCCAGCTAAGTACAGTTCGATATCTGAACACTTGAACAGTATCTGATACACACTATACTACTACAATGATGATCTATTTTTGGATCTGACCGCGACGATGATGCTTCTTTACCTCTGCACGCAGGTAGAGTGAAGATCACGTAGATGTTGTTTGCGATTGTTGTTGTCAGTCCATCTGAAGGGAACGAATGAGAAGTTGTCCATTTTAATTGTCATTGGTCTGGTTGCCGGTTATCAGGATCATTAAGAGCAGATGCTCTAGAAGAGGGGCAAGGTGCTAAGCCGCTTTCATGCAGCTTGACGAAAAATTGTGTTGGGGAGCTGGGAATCAAACCCATGACCATCCGCATATGAAGCGAACGTGCAGCCAACTACGCCAGGTCGACCCCCGATTTGCGTAAATGTCATATTAATTTGTGGTAAAATTCAAGCTACAATTGAAAGTTAAATAAATACGTTGATAATAGCAATCATATCTTCTTATTAAGGTGGTAGAATAACATTACTTTCTTTTAAAGGCAACATCCAGATAAAACCAAATGAGTTGCAAGATTCTTCCCTACATGAACACGCTTTTGCTGCCAAAAAAAATTTAAAATAAGTATGAAAACAGATTTGGATGATACTTGAACTGAAACAGATTGTGATTATTGTTTATTTAACACATTTAGTATAACAGGATAGAAATTCGTGTAATTTTTTTGGGATCAGGTTTAAAGTTTTGACCGGCATTTTTTGTAGACTGAACCACTGTGCAACGGTACAGCCGTGTTTCTCTCCCACTAACCGTACGTTTTCCACATTGATTCTCTAATCGGTCGCCCTACAGCATTGGCTCTGGTGTAGTATTTCTAACGTCAATTCCATGCACCATACTGTTGTACCACGTGAGTCTCACAACTATTAGTAACAAACCACAGCAAAAAAAAAATAACTTCACAACCATGAACTTACGAAAGAAGGTAAATTTAACGAGAATTCTCTGACACAATTGAGCGGTTCTAAACCAATTGCGGTTGATTTGTCTTTTTTTTTTGCGCTTGTCAATCGACAGGCAAACATTAGGAAATGGAAATTGCTACCGTCTAATCAAGAGAATTATTGCTGTAATGTTTGCATGTACTTGCAAAGTTCTGCCTTCTCAAGCAGACTTTGTTTATGATAAAGGTCAGCACTGGGCGACGCTAGCGATAATAACAACAACAACAACAACAGCAGCAGCAATAGTAGAATCAACGACTACCGAGCTAGTTGAAATGATTTCACAAACAAAGTGCGGTGCACAGCAAATAAACGCCAATCTACGCCACTATCCGCGCGTCGAGTCCGAGAGAGTAGGTATTTATGTGGAACAGGCGTTTCCAGTTCGTTCGCACTGCGAAGCATTGTGAAGGAACACTATTTTAATTCTCTTTTTTTTATAAATATGTTGTTGAAACTTTATTAATGTGAAATTGAACACAGAATTCAACTAGAAGTCTAGTTAGGATTAAAGAGTTTAGTACTAAATTTTGTTTTCATTTACTACATAATGATACTTACGTAAAATTGGCAAAGACAAAAATAAGCAAGAGGTAAAACAAGAGAGAAACAAACAAGTAGATTAGAGTACCTGGTACCTTTTAATTCCGCCCTAAATAATTGCTTATCTTTGACAGATACGCGTATTTCGACTGCCACTTGCAGTCTTCTTCAGTGTCAGTTACTCGTATCCACTCGTATGGATACGAGTAACTGACACTGAAGAAGACTGCAAATGGTATATGGCAATCGCGTATCTGTCAAAGATAAGTAATTAGGGCGGAATTAAAAGGTACAAGGTACTCCAATCTACTTTATTGTTTCTATATTGAGATTCTGCTAAGAGGATTCGAATACATTAAAAAGAGGTAGAACAATGACTAATTTAAAAGATAGTCATACAAACATTTACACTCAATGCTCTGATTTAACGCCGACCAAATTTTTCCTAAAATTCCTTCAGGTATTCTGCCTTCATCGATTTAATTGATTTTTGACTATACAAAATACCTAATGAAAAATATAAGTTTTCAAATTATATAAACTGCGTTCCAAAGAAGCTATAATTGCTCCCACGAGGACCACCTAGGAACCCCTGATCCAAAAGAAGGCAGCAGCAAAGTGCGGAGATGATAAAATGGCGTACATACATTTGCAGGTTGACGGGTGCCACGTTGCGATGCTACTCGGTGGCGAGGACAGACACGGCAGAGGACGTCGAAAACACGTACCCCCTGCTGGCTCAAAACACATTCAAAGGATTTAGAAAATTTGCGAAGAGCACCACCAAGTTCATTGCTCTCGGTTCGATGCAATTTCGGTAATAATGGTGCATCATCGACATAGATGACCGATTAATGCAGTCGGTAATCAATCAGTACTACTAAGTTCAATTACACCAACTGCAAGCGATATGATTGCCTTGTCACCAGCAATTCTTTCGATATTTTAAACGTTCTATTTATAAGTTCCTACTGTGAAGCCACACGGCTCCCTAGCAGAAACATACTGCATACTCGAGCTGATATAAATGCTTGTCTTTTTGGAATGAATTATCGATTTTTTAGCTCAGTTGTGGCTCAAGAGATTTTGCCAGGGTTGGGAAAAATTCTGAAATTCACTCTACAGTAGCCAAGCAAAACCAATCACAGTCAGCGAAGCCAGTGAATCTCACGCCAATCGCTGCTGTAGGCAAAAAGCTTTGAAAATTGCAAAACACCCGTTGCTAAGGGCAACCCAAAATTACTGTAGAAAAATGTTCTATTTCCCGCTGCATTTCCCGCATTTAGAGCCTTCAATGACACTAACGATTTAGAAAACTCATGCACCCAACATAGGCTACTTGATGAGTTTCACGTTTTTGAACTACTGTACTGAGAAGACCACGTGATTTTCGCGAAATTCAAGCCTACTACTATTACCATTCCCAGCCCTGGATTTTGCTCCTGTGTTTGGACATGCATTACATGATTGTCAAATAAAATTTAGGGTTTAAATTTAATACAGAAAATTATAGCTGAATTCTCGATTAAATCAATTCATGTTTCTAATATTACATTTAAGACGAAAATCGTTACAGTAAAATATTTGTACTAGAAAAACATTTAGAAGGGATCGTTCAAATATTACGAAACACAACAGGGGGAGGGAGGGGGTCTTACATAGTGTTACGGTCCATACAAAAATTCAGAATTTTCCTAAAATTGAAAAATTTTACGTTACGTAATATTTGAATGAACCCGAAACGTTTTTTTACTAGTACAACTTTCCGAATCCTCAAATCATTGCCCATGCATTGTTTTCTTCTCGTTTGTTTTTTATGTCATCGACATTAATTTCCCCCAGCTAAGCCATTTGGTGAACAGTTAGTGTTTGCTGATATTTTCCTCTTCGCTGCGTGCCTCGCCAACCGTTCCTGCAACGTTACACTTCGATGGTCATGTGCACAAAAGTGGTTTATACATATACTTCAAAGGACGGTTATCTTTCCTTTCGAAAGAGGGATTGATAACAATTGATATCTACAATCTGGTGCATGAAAATGCATAATTTCAACAAATTGATAGATTTCCGAAGTAGAGATGGATTATATATGACAGTATTATGCTATAATATAATTTTTGCAATTTCTCATCGTAATAGGCTGTTTTTCATCACGCCAATCTGTCATGAAATGGCCTACCTTCCTCCGCTGTCGTATGCAGTGCGGGAATAGTCATTACACAACTGAAACCAGTGCTATAATGATTCATTACGTAACACTTTCTCATTACGCAACTGTTTTGAGTTGCGTAATCGATAATTACACAACATTTTTTCAGAAATTGTAAAATGATGGTGAATGCATTCCGATAAAATTTCTGATACCCTCAAGTCGTCTTCTACGCAATTGCAAAAAATGTTGTACGTAACTCGTTACAGAACTCAATTTTCACCGCACTCATCGCTTTATATTACTCGCATGCCTCGTAGGATAAATTTACTACTCGTGCTGTAAAAATCATCATTCTGCAATCTGTTCCGTAAACTACTATTTCAATACAGGCATTGCAAGTATAGACGAATTCCATGCCAAACCAGTCAGTTGCAGAACTCAACCATCTTCTATTTGCCGTAACCTTTATACAGTTAAATCTCCCTAACTCGATATTGAAGGGACCATCGAGGTACCTTGATACAGAACACATATTTTTCAAATTTTAATTTTTTTTTGTAAATTTTACAAAATACATTCAAAATAGTTAACTCAACTTGAAAAATAGTAGAATTGGGACACATTCACCTACTTTACACCTTTTGAACAGTCAACATAAATTTAAAATTTTAACACGCTGAAAAAGTTCAAACCCTTAAATGTGATTTTTTTAAATTAAAATGTTTTGATGTTCATCATTACCATAATCATAATCATCTTAAAAAAAACCTTTTAATTTTGCTCTATTTGTTTAACTGTGACAAATACGCGTATCATCCACGTACAGAGAATGGCGTGCACCCAATAGAATTCATAAAAAATTCTGAAAGATCAAGGAATTGTACTATTTATCTAAATCAGATCATAGCTCTACAAATCATTATTGTTTGTAATTGCCAACCCATCTTCTAAAAATGTCTAAATTATGCGTTAGACATTGTCCATAGCTGTAGGTGAATTCCGGCGAACAATTTCTTCGAAGAGAAGAAATTTTCTTTCATTACGCACCAGCAAGAAAATTTTCTTTTCTTCGAAGAAAATACGCGCCGGAATTCGCCTACTGGTTCCTGGAAATGAGGTTGATTGATTTTGATTGCACCAGATCTCGTTGGATCCAAGAGATCTCTATGTTATAAACGATTCCATGCAAAAATAAATCATTTGACTGATTGCTTGCAAAAAATAATGACATAACTCCAAAAAAGCATCTTTCTAGGAATCCATCAATGATTTTACCAAGAATGTCATCAAGAAATAAACGAAATCTGCTAATGAATTCTTAAACAACCTTGCCATTCATTCATCCATCAAAAAGCTCTCCATGAATTCATTTAAGTCCCACAAGGAAAACGCTGAGAATGGCAGAAAGAAATCACTGTAAATTTGCAGAAACTCATACAAAATCTTGTCAGGGACCTACTAGGACTTTGTCATAGATCAAGTTAGTAGTCCAAACAAGGCTTTTTCAGGAATACGACAAAAAGCAATTCTTAATTAATGTGTCCAGAATATCATTGGAAAATCACTAAAAACTCCTAGAAATCTCCTATACACTTTTTTTTTACTCGATAGTAATGTGCCCAAAATTTAAAGAAAAAATCACCGAAACTCATTTATAGCATCCACTAAAAATCTTATTCGCAAAGCACTTATTCTTTTTAATGATTTTCCAAAGAACTTTCAAGTAACTAGTCAATTATCGCCTCGATTCGATCCATGAATCTTAATAGAAATTCATAAAGCATATTTCAAGACAAGGAATCCCTAAGTAAACACTTTCCAAGGTCATAAATTATTTTTCGTAAAACCTCCTTGGAATGTGCTTAACATTTCTAGCCAGAAATTCATCAAACATTTCAAATGAAATCGGTAACAATTGTGAAAAATCTGCCACAGATCTCATGCAACCCTTCGCAAAATTTGATAGTGCTTTTTCCCCGTGTGTCCGTAAATTTCTCGTATTTCTCCCGGTCGTTTGTAATTCTCGGGTTTTCCCGCATATCCCGGGTTTCCTGGATGGATGGACACCAGTGATTAATAACTTCTGGGTGAAGTTTTAAACAAAACATTGAAACAAATTGAAGTTACGCCCTTTTTGAGGCAAAACCATCAGAAGTAATATAATATAGGTTAAAGAGACATTCTCATATCGTTGATCATGTTCAAATGCTTAAACGACAAACTGCTATTGCATTTCGTACAAGTTTGTCACAAATAAATATTTATTTATAGGCTAAAGCGCTATAAGATATTGCGGTGCCAATTTCATATTATTATGAATCGTGAATAATTTTCTATTGCACAATAATCTGGATAACAAGGTTAACTTGAACACTCAAATTTGACATTTCTATCACATCAAAAACTACTTAAGAAATTTGAGCTTTCGGTTGTGTGCTGTTGTCAGCCCTTCTTAGCCGAATCTTTTCTTCCGATATTGATCTTTTTGATCCACTCTGTTGAACAGTACAGTATTCTTGTGTCAGTGCTTGTGCTTTGTTCATACGAGCTGTTCCGAATCTGAATTCCAAATAATCTCCCGGCAGACTCAAGTGGGCTGATCACGCTGTGTGTATGCCTAAGAAAAAATCTTGAAACTTTGGTTGAGATACTCATAAAGGTTAATGAGTTTATGAAACGTTGCGAACACACTTCTTCTTCTTTCTGGCGTTACGTCCCAACTGGGACAAAGCCTGCTTCTCAGATTAGTGTTCTTATGAGCACTTCCACAGTTATTAACTGAGAGCATTCTTTGCCGATTGACCATTTTTGCATGTGTATATCGTGTGGCAGGTACGAAGATACTCTATGCCCTGGGAATCAAGAAAATTTCCTTTACGAAAAGATCCTCGACCAGCGGGATTCGACCCCTCGACCCTCACCATGGTCATGCTGAATAGCTGCGCGTTTACCGCTACGGCTATCTGGACCCCTAATACCTAATACCTGATTTTTTTTCTTACCAAAACGAGCACGTCACAATGACGAACTTATTTCATTTCGTATTTTTGAAAAATAAGGGACGGCTTAATGCGGACGTTACCACACGGCTAAGGTGGTCATCACATTTTCAGTTATTAAAACTCTTAAGTCAATAAAGTCAATGACAGGCTTGAATAACTAAGTCGTGCACCATTCAACAAGTCTGCACAATTGAAATGTGTGTATAACATGTTTGTGACGTTACAATAGTTACAGAGTGGTATTTCCTACAAAAACAAAAAATTCTGTTTTTTTTTTCGTGAAAGAAAAACATTGATTTCATGAAAAACAAAGCATTGGTTTGACCGTTTGACTAATAAATATTTTTAAAATGCTGTTGCTTCATGCTTATAGATTTTGACTGATGTATTTACAGGTCGCGCGATTCAACAATGTTTGTAAAATACCAATACACAGTCGATGCTTCTGTTTGCGCTCAACTCTTGATAACGGTTTCGTTATGACATTTTTCTTATCGGTGTACCTCAGCTATCGTACATGGCATTTAGTTGTTAAGAGTCGTATCAGCCATAAATTAAGATGTATTCTTCTACTATCATCATAAACTGTTCGTTTGTCAGTGCAACTGGACCGTACTGATCTGGATGTGCTGATTTAAGGCTGAGCATGTATGTTGAAAGCAATAAATTGAATTTGGCTTTGGAAGAGAGGTAACAAAATTGTGGATAGTTTTTTGATAAGCTGTTTTGGAAGTAGCTTGAGAAAATTTTCAAATACAGGTAAACTTGTCGATATTGGAGGACCCATTAACTCATGAACATTACAAGTTATTGAATAAGAATGTGTTAAAAAGATTTTTTGTGATCATTAAATTAAGTTTAAGCAAGATATTTAACTAGGTAAACGTCTGCTATCAATAATCAATGTGATGTACAGTCTTTTTCCAAATATAGATGAGTAAAAGAGGTAATCCGTGGATTTAAGCGTCTGTTACACAGTATATTATGACACCTCATTTTAAGGTTCATCCGTAATAGGGTCCTCAAGCCCGGTCCAAATTTTAGTACCAAACGGTTAAGTTTAGGCCAAAAACACATGTTTACTCAATTTTTAAATGCTTTTTGTTAGTTTCCAACCAAAAACACATTTTTTTCTGATTTTAGAGGTATTGTCACAAACCTTTCTTTAAACTTAAATTTTGGGTGTATTTTGTTTTCCGTGTTCCTTCCGTAATGTCAAAATAGGAACAACCCCAGTGCGAAAACGTTGAGCTCCTGTGGCGTAACGACTACGTTAACGTCAAACATGAGCAAATATGTCAAGGTTCAAATTAGGACCCATATTTAAAATTAAAGTTTGAATATAATACAGCCGTTCTTTAAGCGGGAAAATTTGCCAAAGTGGTTGCAAGAACACGCTCTGTCGTGTTATTTAATAAAAAAGTTTTTATCAAAAATTTTAGGACATTTTTACTCATTCATATTTTATACTGGAGGGATTGAAACATCAGCAACAGCTTTTATCACAAAAAACATAGACATTGCGAAAACATTTTGTTTTTCTATTTGTTTGCACAGTTTTAAACAAATTTTCATAATCATTAAATTGATCATTGTTCACAGTTTTCCACTTCTCGTTTCGGTAAAGTTGTGTATTTCAACAAACCAAAAATCGTATGGTGAGTTACATATTTATGCAATCTGCCATACGATTTGTGACCTGCTGAAAATGCCCTAAATGCAGAAAAATAAGTCCAATGGTTCAAGGCACAACTTCCCTATCATGAATGAAAAATAGGTGGTGTAAAACAATCTTTAAACTAATGATTAATCTTGTTTCTTGTTGTTAATCATCGATAAATTCCATCTCACTTATCAATAAGCAAATCTGTGAATCACACTATAGAACGCACTTTTCAAACATATTTTGAAGTGTATATTAGGTTCAAACAGGAAATGAAACAAACAATCGCAAAAAAATGTAATTATACTTCGAAACCTTGCGACTACGATGACGTCGCATCCGATACGCCGCTAGTGGTAGAGGTGAACCCGTTGCATCAGTGCAGTTCGTTTCCCACACAAGTAATAAATGCTCGGCTCGTACATATGGCAAAGCAACTTGTAACCCTGAGCATGTGTAGCTTCAACAAAGACAATGTACCATAACACGCGAGCCAGCCAGAGTAGGGTAGGTGTACCAGTGTTCACCACCCGAAGGAAACATATGTTTGTTAAATTCGCAAATAACCTGCCGATTACTGTCAATAGTTATACGAAAACTTTCAATCGATGTAGAAAACATATATATGGTCACACACTTTTTTTGTTTAAAATTGGAGTAGTGGTGATTACCTGCATAACACTTTTTTATGAAAAATGTTTGTTTATTCTCAGAAATGTTGAGTA
This sequence comes from Aedes aegypti, assembly GCF_002204515.2. Taxonomy (NCBI): domain Eukaryota; kingdom Metazoa; phylum Arthropoda; class Insecta; order Diptera; family Culicidae; genus Aedes; species Aedes aegypti. Next base: position 256,901,118 of record NC_035109.1, on the reverse strand, counting down.
TTCTGATATGTTTTCCATATCATTTCAAAGCGTTGTAGTGCATACTAAACGACTTATGCTTATTGTAATATAACACGGACACGTATACTGGTACTATGACGAATACCGGTACATCTACCCTACAGCGATAGAAGCAAACGTTGTTTTTATTTTTCCTCGTTTGTTTCGTTCGGTTCGTATCCAACGTATTTTACACTGACTGACCGAAAATTGGCCGCATCAGAAAAAGAGTAGGAAAAAAAATCTCATTCGAATAGCACTGCCTGGTGTCCGAACCGAAGTATGGCCATCAACAAACTTTAGATTTGGTTATTTCCTTTTTGTCGTTCGGTTGCCTAGCCTTAGGTAGGTATACGCACAGACCATACGCACGCATTTCTGATGTTGGTTACGTCATTGTCAGATTTTCATTAGGTTTCACTTATGCTATCGCGTGAAAGTTGCTTCCAAAAGAGGTAGAATTACGTTCAATGGATTTATATTTAAATATTTTCAAGATTCAAGTTTTAAACGGTTTGATTTACAATTGTCTTTTCTCAACCACATAGCATTAGTGAAATTATGGAAAGCTACGGTGAACAAATTATTATATACGAATAAGTTAATAGTGTACTGTATGTCACAAATTAGGCTTGAATTGAGAGCAAACCTAACAATAATTGTTTGAAATTATCAGAATTTCTCTAGTGTCAAACTAATGCTTGGGCTACTATTAAGTTCAAGCCAAATATTTGACACCGTGTACTGCATTCAACTGAATATTACCCATACACAGTGCATTTTATAGAATGATTACTCAATACAGAGAAAATATTTTTTGGAGAAATAGTGAACTATTGTTCGACATGATTTGAGATTATTTATTTTACTAAAACATTAAAAATAGTTTATCTTTCTATGTAAGGACGTAATTATTTTTAGGTAGAACAGGGACAAAAGTTCGAATTAGCGGGGCAAAATATTCAGTAATATTTTATTTCATGCCTGAACTTGCAAATTCAATAAATAGAGAAAGTGTACCAGTTACGGCCATAGTAGTTCCCTAATTGCGTATGTGTAAAATTTCGAAAATATTCACATTTATTTTATTTTTTAATGGTTTAAGATTATTACAAAACGAAACCAAATATCGAATGTTAGAAAGGTCTTTTTGAAGAGGAAAAACAGGTAGTGCTATCAGGGTATTGAATTTAGAAATATCCCGAAGAGCACTCATCAAATAAAATCCTGACGTTGGAAAGGGCCAATGCACGAGTTCACTAATTTGACGTTTGAGCAGTGCCAAATTCACTGGTTGCCATGGACCCATAAATAACACGGCTCCGCTAAAACGTCAAATAGTGAACCCGTGCATAGATCTATTGCTTTTAGAATGATTCCACAAGTGATATTTGGCATCAAGTCACTAATGAAGAAAGTTGAATTGTAGCGAGTCAATTTCCGCAAGTCAGTTAGAAGTAAATGAGCTTGCTGCCAAGTGCATTTAAAAGGCAAATAGGCAGCTATGAAAGTATTTTCTCCAAGCTGTGTTTCAACAGAAACACCTAAAGTTTTAAAAACTTCGATTCGATTCCAAATGACGAAAAAAGCTGATGTTTTATACAGCTTTAAATGATGATAGCAACTCCAACACATGATATATCCAGGCGATCATTTCGATAGACAAACAACTTTGAATCTCTTTTTCATACACCAACTCGCTTAAAATATTGCTGAACCGTAGATTTCAATACATGGTTTCAAATATAAATGGGTCTGAGGCGTTGGCATGTTCAAGTCTAAACCTTACCAGGAGAAATTCTATAGTTGCTCCCTTGAAATTGTTTCAAATATAGATCAAAGAGTTTCTCGAATGATTTATCTAAGCCAAGAGATGATTATTATTTTCGTTTGTATTACAACGTTTCGTGATAACAGGTATTTAAGCTTTAATGACGTCATGATACAAACACAAACCATGTACACAAAACGAATCCAAGCTATCAGCCGTGCTGACACATATTCTCGGGCAAATCAACGTGAATTTAAAAGTCAATCATCGGTACTGCAATTAACCGTATAATGTTATTCACTGTGCGATCTTTAGTGGAAACTTAATTATATTCTGCTGTGCTTCATTTCGCCCTTCGTTGATCGAGACCGAGCAGCGCGACGCTCTTCACCACAATCACCCGGTCTTCACCGCACCATTCCACTGGGAGTGGGTTTAGAAACGAGAAACCGCACAATCACGATCGTCGTCTGCATCCACCTAGCAGTGCTACATACCGTTTTGTCTCAAATTCCGAACAGACTCATATTCCGAACACTCGGTTTTTGTATGGCGATTTGGTTGAAATGTTTCACTGAAATATGTCATAAAATAACAAGGAAATGGCAATCAATTGCAATTCAATTTCAACGTTTTCAATATAACTTATACCGCGGCAGTAGTTATGATTCTCTAGTTTGAGACCAGTAGAATAAGCTCAGATAAATTTATTTGCAAAATTATTCCCTTGAATGCGATTTATTCATGCTGTTCGGAATTTGAGTCAAGGTGTTCGGAATATGAGACAGAATGAACACCGTGTTCGGCATTTGAATCAAAATGTGGTTTTAAACTTTTACGTAAAAACAATACTAAACAGGTTTAAATAAACATTTTCGACGACACACTTATCAGCTAACAGTTAGACTTTGCGAAGCAATTGAAATTTACACAAATATCAGCTAATTTATGCCTTTCAGATGCATTTGAAGTCACTGTTGGCCTTAAGTGTTCGGAATATGAGTCATAACGGTACTACCGTTAGCTCTCGGCATAGTCCCGCGTAAAAACGGATAACAATACCCTTCCGATCGCTTCCCCTTGTGCAGGAAATCTGCAGTAATTTTATTGGTTGAAAAATTTTACCACTTGAAACCATATCCATCGGTTCCCCAAGACGGCGGCGAGACAGATTCAACGTTCGGGGCATACATACAGAAAAAAGAAGGCAGAATGGGTTTTCAGTGTTCCAGTGGAAGGTTATTTGCGAAAACGATTTATTAGATTTCGTTTTCTCTCGCCCTGATGTCCAACGCGCGCACTCTTAAAACAAGTTACACCTAATTGAGACCGGGTCACACAAATCCGGATAAAAATCATTTGTGTAGTTTTCCCACATCCTGAAAAATTGCTAGTGTGCTATTTTTTTCCTTATTTTTCATACATTTTACGACATACTAGGGTATTTAATTCTTCCGTAAGAAGTGTGCTTTGAGAAACAGGACCACGCGATTGAGTTGAAATCGAATTCAGGTTGAGCTCTTCGATCATGGGCCCTCTCATGGCGTAGTCTAGGAAATTGGGAGACGTGAGTCGATTCTCACCGAGAAGATGTGTTACTTAGACGCAAATTTCTTTCAAATTTGTCCATTTAATCCAACTGCAACGTAGGGGAAGTGGTGGTAAAATGAACAGGGGTGGTAAAATGAACACCGTGCTTTCTACCGAGAAAAAACAAATTTCGATGAATTTTTATCACGCACGGACGATTTAGAGCATGAATCAGAGTGTTCGAGTTGATACGTAGGTCAATTGAAGTGAAAATATCAACGAAAACTAAGATTTTAGAAAACCACGTTTGAAAATTAGAACTGACGTAACTTTTAGCTCGGAAGACTTGAGGTTTTTCAGTGAGGTGAATATCGTTATGATATTATGTCAAATCTGATACTTTTAGAATTCTTTTTGAATGGGTTACAATCATTAATGGATGTATTTCGGGGGAGCAATGAAAATTTTCAGAAATATTTGTTTTGCTCACGTTTTTGCGGTGGTGTTCATTTTACCACCAACAGCTGTTCATTTTACCCACAGAGTGCAGGTAAAATGAACATTTGCATCGCTTTTTGATAGCGATGAAAATATGTGAAAATTTAGCTATTTTAGTCTGAATCCATGTCGCTGCTATAGATTATATCCCTATTTTTGATGTTGTGCGATAGAACTTTACAAATTCCTCTTTTTTCTATCAGAAACAAGATTATTTCCTTAAGGTGTTCATTTTACCACCCCTTCCCCTATACGTAATTTCAAGATTTTTGTTAGTTGTTAATATCGAGTACCCCTGTGTATCAAAAAAATTAAAAAAAAAGAAGAAGAATTCTGCACTGGTGCGATTTTGAAGGACGTGAGAAACGTACACAAATTACGTGTTGGTCCAAAAAACCTCGATTATGTTTGAGTCCTACTCAATCCGGTATAACTATTTTAAACGTGCGTGTTGTTGACCATCCGATCCGATTCAAGGAGAGCGCTGTGCTCTCTCTCTGCGATTTCGACTTGTTTGTGGCCTACACAAGCTCTGCTCAAACTAAGAAAAAGCTGTCTCTAATGTTTGGCTTATCGATGTAAATGTAGGCAGACATGAAACTATATGCTGCACCACTCATTGAGGTTTGTGCGCTCCGTTGGAATGATTATCACCGAGCTAATGACTCCAAAAATTTGACACAGAGTCTTCAGTTATATTTATTGATATTAGTGTTTGATTTCAATCTTCTCTCATTTTATAGTTAAATTTCGAATGAATTAGTTTTAACGCATAACCATGACCGACAGTTAGAGATCATTATTTTAATAATTTGATTTTTAAATATTTTCAAAAACTCAATTTTTAAATTTTATATTGAAAAACATTATCCCGTTCTTTTTAATTAAGAATCTTTATAAAAATAAACGTAAATCAATAGTATTCGACTGATATGGGAGTATTGAAGTTACACGGAGACGCCGTTCTACTCAATTTTGGGTTGTTTCAACGCAATTCCGTAGCCCAATTACACATTTTTGGTTAATTTTCCAAGGTCCCCCTTGTAAGTAGTTTACCTTTAATTTCAACAAAGAAATATACACAATGTTGGGATGATTTAAAGCACAATTGAGATCTTTCAACCCAACCATACGAAAATTACATTCACAAACAAATGGTTTATTGGGCCAAAGAACCCCTTTTGAGTAGATGCAGCTCACTCTATTTCCGACATCAATCGTTTCATCGACACCGACAGCAAATTTTCAGTACAGTAAGGGGCCGTCCATAAATGACGTAGCATTTTTTCACTGATTTTTTACACACCCATCCCCCTCGTAGCATTTTGTCACAAATGCTGGAACTCCCCCCTGGAAAATACGTAGCATATCGAGCACCCCCCCTATATTTTTTTTATTTGTTTTCCTTAGTGACTGGGTTGAAACAAAAAATTGGAATTGAGAAGTTCAATACAAAGTTTAATATTGATTACTGACTGAAATGTAAGGATAATCTATTCTAACAGTTTGATATACAGTAGCGCTCAAAAGTAATTTGGAAAAGTTTTAAATAAACATTTTCCTTGGTTTTGGTTTCCAGTTTCTTAGACTAAATTATATTACTATTGCTGTTCTTACCATAAAAAACAAGTTTACTATAAAAAATGTGAAAAAAATTGGTTGGATTGATGAAGCTCGTTACTGTCGAGTTAGGGTCCAATATATTGTATAATATATTGAACAAAAATTTCGTTATATTAAAGGATTGTTTTTTTTTTAAATTATTCGTTGTTGGGAAATAGATTTCAATGAAGATGATCAAGAAAATATATTAATTTGAAATGAATCATCGTTAATATTATCCAATTTCAAATCATTTCAGCAAACAGTGGCCAGATACATAAAAGATTAACCTTGAAATATTTGGAATGTTTAGAAAATTTTAGCGATTATTATATAAATACAATAATCTCTTATAATATTTCAGTTGATTTTCCTTATCGTTTCCATACTGAATTAATCTTACAAATAACCGAGTTATTAATAAAATTGAATGATAGGGCAATTGTATTAACACTCGAATCTATTATCCTCATTAATATTCAGACTATTCCATCAAGAGAATTGATATATCAAAACAAATAATGAGTTGATTGGGTGGAGATCTCATGCAACATTGAAGGCATCATTCACGGAATAAATATCTCGCTTTAAATGTAATATTTGCCAAGAAGAGCATATTTTATTTTCTTGAAGAAATAAAGCCCCAACAGAAAATATGGATAAAACTAAAACGTGTGACTTTATGTCATGTTAACAAATGGCAAAAAAATGTACTCCAAGTAGTTAGAGCACTGATTTTTAATCAATTCATTAAACTTATTTCGTTTATTTATAAATTTATTAATTTGGACACGAATATAATATAATATTCACATAATTATTTAAAGCTTCAAAACATCTGTTTGATTGCATTTATCAAGAAAATCTGAAGTTTCATAGATATTTTTTCAATCTTGTCATATGAATGTTTTGAAGCTTAATCATAATTTTATAACCCAAGTTTATAAGTAAAAAAAAAGAAATGTAATAAAAAATAATTGTATGCATTTTTTCTCAGCGCCTTTCTTTTTACGGACTTGATTCAAAATGCTACGTCCACTAGCTAGGACCCCTCCCTCCCCCTCGTCACACTTCGTCACAAATTCGTGAAGACCCCCCTCCCCCCTAAAAAGCTACGTCATTTATGGACGACCCCTAAACATAAAACTTTAGGGAAAACATTTTCTCCGTGTACTAATTTCGGCTCTGCAGTCTTGGGTATTGCGGCGCTAATATTAAATCCGCATCCAGCGGCGGTGGTAACGCGGAATTCAAAAGCAATGTCGAAATTTAAGTAGGCTTGGATTTTTTCATTCCCACAGGACGAGAATGTTCAAAATCTGCAAAATTCGGTGATTTTCACTATCACTGCGGCGGTATATCGATATTACCAGATATTCGCGTACTGTAGATTTTTCCTGTCAGGCACAATAATCAAAACGACCGCTTTAGATTTTACCCCACGTTTCGACTCTAATCCGTATCTTCTTCAGGGGGAGAATATTAGTCGTATTATAGATTACAGATGATACGACGTACGACTTATCAGTATTCTCCCCCTGAAGAAGACTTGGATAAGAGTCGAAACGTCGGAAAAAATCTAAAACAATTGTTATGATTACCTACTTAAGAATGCAGCACAGATATTACTCGCTCCCCAAGTAACCAGTAAGCACGATAATGCGGCACGGTAACAGCATTATATGCGCATATAGGGTAATCATTTGATGCATGTCAGTTTTATATACGCATATAATGCTATTATAATGCCAGAAAAGGCGAAATAGCGTGCCATTATAGTGCCAAGATATAACCGTGCTTCTCTGCACCACTAATGCTGATATAAGACCACGTGAGAAACGTTAGTTGTTTTCGCCAGGTTTTTAGGGCGAATATTTTATGCTTTCGCGTACGCAGCCAGGGAGCTTTCGCATATGCGGCCAAGCAACTGGTACACGAGGTAAATAAATGAATGAATGAAAACGGAAACCTCTAATAGTATGCAAAAAATGTAATAAAATGATACAGATAGTATTTCTCCGTATCAGACATATTCGTTTTGGTAGTTTTCATCCTTTTGAGAACTTGCAATTGCCACATTTTGATCCTCGTTTTATGATGATTTTGCGTCTCGAACCTGCGACACCCGTATTGTTGAGTTGTTGTCCTGCTCTTTTGCTCCTATGGCCACATAAGATGAATAGTATTGGAAAGAAAAGTGACCAATTTAAACCATCACTTTTCCCCGTCATAAAACCTGCAATTGTAGCAGTGAGAAGATTTATGTTTGACTCCCTCTTACCACTACATGCAAACACAAATCACGTGGTATATCTGTCAAAATAATGGATGGCATTTAAACATGCCCTGTATTCGAATATAAAGCCAATATAGTGCTTATTTAATGCCTGTATGCATCAGGCTTAGAAGCATTAATGATGCTGTAATAGGGTTTCTATGCAGCGGAAGTGCTGTTATAAGGTGTGTAAGCATTTGTGGTGCTATTATGATGCGTGTACGCATCTATGATGCTGATTAAGGACTTATTATTAGTGCTTATGGTTACTTGGGTCCTTCATGATAATTATACAACATTTAATACTTATCTTACCTTAATACTTATCTCTGTCAATTGCAACTATCTGTTTATTTCTTCACATAGTGATAAAGTTTGCAGCTACAAAGCAAAGCCATTCTTTTCATGATGAAAATATTCTATGCTGACAACAGGTTACACAGGTTCTTCTTCTTATTATTTTTTTTTCCTGGCGTTACGTCCCTACAGAAACCGAGCCTACTTTTCAGCTTAATTAGTCACAAAAACAGGTTATTAAATAGGATTTTTCTTTGATAATGTGTTTTTAATAAAAGTATGATTCTTCGACGTATCTTTGATCCTAGTAGTAATGAATAAACGAATTCAATAATTGAAAACCGTCTAACACAAGGTGAAAAACTCATTATACTACTTATAATCAAGATGGCGTCAAAATCCAAAATGACCACCAGATTTTTTCACCTAAATTATTGTGAATTTTCTTGGAAGATGGATTCGAAGGCACATTGCCTGAGCTGGTTCGAAATCAGCGGTAAATTTCAAGGGGCACTCCAATTGAATACCCTCCTACTCACTAGGATTGTGGCCCGCAGTTACTCACGATAAACATAAAACATCTGTGAAGAGACGATTCTAGATATAATTATTACATTGAATTCCAGTTTCGAACAAATTTCTAAATTTTTGATTGGAATCAAAGTTATTGGAAACGTTACCAAAATCAAATTTTCCAAATATGCATCAGAACGCCCCTCCAAATATGCCTCCCTCCAGCTCGAAGGATAGGAAACATAAAAAAAATTGTCAAAAGGAATCAAAACAAACCACAAAAAAATCGTGGTAGTGAAAAGGCAATCTCACGTACGTGTTGCACCAACGGCAAAGGTGTATAAAAATGGTCAGAGTGTCGAATACATCTTTCTCTTTCATCGACCGACGATTTTGACGGCGATTTGAGGAACGGCGGTTTAGAACCGCCCGCCGTGTCCAATCTGAAAATCTCCGTACAATAATACTTCTATTCAAGATGGTGGCCAAATTTAAAAAAGCTGTCAATTTTTTTAACTTTAAATAGGGTGCCGGTGATATTAGTGGATTAGCAAAGAAATAAAAAATAATAACATAATAATGAAAAGCCCTAACAGAGATCTTTTGGTTTCAACAGAAAGTTTTCAACCTCTAGTATATGGGAAAAATATAAGAATAAAATTATTTTTTGAACATAAAATCGCTTGAGGCACTATTGGTACACGTTTTCCAGTAGTTACGTTAGTGCTCCAGTAATAGTCGTGCAGGAATGATATAAGAAATTTTAAACAAAATAGTTGATTTTTACATAGGTTTAACGTGTTCTCCTCGTAGCAGCAAATACAATCTTTGAAATGAAGCATAAAGATCATCTGTGGGACATTTCTTCATTCTTTTATTCTATTTAAAAAACTGCTTTCATCAGATGATCCACTACTGGAACACGACGGCAACTACTGGTGCAATGGAGCATTTTTTTTTTTTGCGTAAACTTAATTATTTATACGACTTTATGATAAAATAAGAAGCCGAAATTAGGCAAATTGACTAAATTAGAGGCGATCTATCCACCATGTCATATTTATCGAGAAATATACATTTTATTTCATAGTCCAATCTACTGGTACATTACAACCATTGGTACCGGCACCCTAAAAGCTTCCTCTATACGATGTCACTAAGTTAGCTATGTGTTCCAAGGGAAATATGATACATATCACGAGGTTACCCTTTGGAATTTAGTGTATTTTTTCGTAGCTCGAATATCGAGATGATTTTATTTTCGATTTAAACTGTGGCATATTACACGCATATCAAAAAAGTTTTAAGAGTATTACTAAATTGCTGCAAAAATCATTTGTATTTCAGGCAGTATAACACTTAGTATTACAATTCAGACGCAAACTCATAGAGGCATAGGCAAAAGTTTGCACTCAACGACAAGGATATTAAGTATAAATTATTTATGACGACTCTTCTTACACCTATCTACAGCCATGGAACATTAGGAAGAAATTCTTGACATTACGTCCCAATAGGCACCGAGGCGATTTTTCGGTTGGCTCTATGAACGATTTTCCAGTTACGAAGACGGTAGCGACAGATTATCTTAAGAACTTTAAAGCCCTCATGCCTGTAAAAAAGACCATAAAGAGACTAAACAGGAACGCAGAAGTCAAACATGAACCTTTCAATGAAAATATTCAAATGACAACGTAGTGTAAACTGAAGACAGCTATAAAAAAAAACAAATTAATGTATTGTTATAGCATTATGTTGATTTGAATAAATTGAAGTTGAAATTCGATGGTTAAATGTTAAACTAGAAATGCTCTACACAATCGTGTAGAATTAAAGTAAATTTGAAAAATTAGTGATTGGTAGTTGAAATTCGTGTGTTTTATGCACAAAAGATGCACACAAAAATTTCACCAGTGGTAGTTCATGGATGTTTTTAAGATTTTCTACAAGATTTCCGCTAAGGACTTCTTCAAAATTTCTACCAGTAATTTGACGTAAGAATGATCGGATCAAGGCAATTACTGGAATGCTGTAGAGTTTGCTGGGGTTGAACTTTTTTATTATTTTCTGAAAAAATCACTGAACAATGTTTTAAAGCAATTTCTGAGACGTATGAAAATGACTGGAATAAAAATTGCACAGAATCTCTAGAAGGAATTCATGCCGGGATTAAATCTCAAACGATTTTTAAATAAAATATGGTGGATTTACTTGAAAGATTTCCCGTAGGAATCTTTGGAAGGTCTCCTAGAGAAATTAGTGGAAGAATTATTGAAAATATGACTGGTAGAAATCCTGGAATAGACACGGGGAAAACTTTCAGAGTAATCCCTGTTGAAATTACTACAGCTTGCAGTGTTGGACTGCTGAAGGATTTTCTTGATCAAAGAATCCCTCAAAGCATTTTTAAAGAGATCTCTGGAGGAGTTCTTGAAAATATTTCAAAATAAATCTACTGGAAATTTACTGTAACTCCTTGGGCACTTCCATGACTCACTGTGGCATGTGTTCTTTTCTCGGCGAATCTAAAACTTTACGCATATTGTGGCGAATATGAGCTCAGTAGCTTAAAAAAAACAACCGATGTGAATCAAAAGTTCCAAGAATGGGATCCGGCTCCTATTAGTTCAAAACTACTTAAAACACAACTTCATTGATAACTTTATTGTACTTTGATGAAATTGTATTTGTTTATATATGTGATAAGTTAAACTCATACAGTGTTGTCAGAGTTTCTTTCTTATGTGCTGGAGAAGAACCATTGTTAACTTTTGCCTCAGTAATCAAAAATGTTTTAATTGATTTAGAAACAATATTTTTTTCTTAATGTGGCGAATGCTGGTACACTTTCCGAACTGTTATAACCTTTATCACATGATTCTCATTTAAACTTCTTATAATAATAAAACAATATTTATTAATTATCTGTGTGAATTGCAATTTGTCCGTTTAAAACAATCCTGAATGAGCGGTATAGTACCATCATAAACCTGAAGTGATGCAGATGTTTGTTTTTTATCGTTGGAAATTAAAAAATATATAATTAAAGTTAAATTTAAATTAAGTTACACTTTAAAACAGTAATTTTTCCAGGTTGAAATGTACGGCTTGGTGTGCCAGCCCAATATTAGAAAATAATATACAAATATGCTTTTTTAATGTTCTACTCCGTTACGTTTGAACAGTGCTTCCGAGTGTTAGTCTAGATTTAAAATCGTCATCCACCCTACCCGGTACGTAAATTTTGCTCGCACATGCCCGCCATCACACTTGTGTATATGATATTGTGCCTGAATACGTGTTACTCATTTCTTTGTCACGGAGCGCAAGGTTTCAGTGTTTCAGTTTCATACCTATCTCTTTTTCCGCTTGCTTCACGAAGCCGCTCCTCATAGCCACCATCCAACTTTTAACCTATTCAGGCAACGAATTTACTGCCCCTAAAAGCATAACTGTCCCATATGGTGAAGTAGGCAGTGAGCAGGGTTGAAAATTCATATAGATAGTGTTATGCCTTTATTTTTCAATAAGGGGCTACACTAACGACATATTTATCCACAATATTTCCAAATGAAGTGTGTTAATTCTCGATTTATAAATGTGGAATAAAACAAGAGTTTTGCAGCGCAACATTATATTGGTTTTGAAATCCATATGGGACGCTTATGCTTTTATGGGCATCTTATTCCCCAGCTCTCATGCGTATGCTATAAGGTGCGATGTTTTTTTTCGTTTTCTTCTTCTGCTCCATTTTCCTCGTCGTTCTGATCTGTTAGCTCGCTACTTGCTTCTTCGCCTGCCTCGCCTAACATAAAACTGACTTCGAGATGTTTTGCATTTGCGCTGCCTTCAGCTCAGTTATTCAGTCAGCGATCCAGTTTAACAACGAAAGCGCGAGCGATGTTTAGTAGTGATCGAGCGCTAATTACTTTTGATGGCAGGGCAGTTGCGCTCGCTTTCGTTGTATGTTGTGGTGGTGCGGAAGGTGAGAGTCCGCGACGCGATAAGCGCAGTCAAGAGTAAAATAATCGATAAGAAAAAGAAAAGTGGATCCGTTTTTAAAAGTCATGATCGTGAAGATTGTTTTTATTTTAAATTAACTTGTTGATATTGATCGGACAGGCTTTCATGTCACAGTAAATTGAATATCTATTATAGATATTTTGATCAATCATTTTAACTCAATAAACCTTGTGATTTATTTTGAGTTTGAAAGCTTCATTCGCCGAAAAATCCATTTTTAAATTTGTTACATTTGTGAATTCAATGAATGTGTGCCAAAACGGAATTTCACTGTATTTCAGTTGATTAAAAGTAAATTTAATTGAGCGTAAGGGAGACTGGAGAAACTTGATCCATTTGTTTTAATGGGTCTGTAACTCTACAGAGAAATCACAATTCGTCAATATTTAAGCTTTTAGGAACACATGTTTCTAATACAATACAAAGTGATTCTAAATTGTGTTAAGTGTTCAAAATTTAGTTCTTTCAACGACATGTCTCATAAGCCGTTTGAAAAAAGTTAGGGATACATGCACTAATGTAGAAGAAACTGAAAAAAGCAATAGCATTTTACAATGCAAATAAAAATTTTACTAAAATATATGGTGCTGCCCAAATTTTTTTGTGAATATATACTTTTTTATTTGAGGAGACTTGATCCTTTTTCTATACTAAATGCACTGAAGGCAAAGGAAGTAAATTTCCTATCCATAACAAATTTTATCAGAGATCAGATGTATCAGAAATCCTTGTAGAAATTACATAGCAAAACCCAGGATAGCTCTACTGAGCATTGAAAGAGTTTTTAAATAACTCCTAAGAGGATAATTCCGTATTGGAAATACAGGAGATTTTCCTGGAGGACTCCTTGAAGGAACGCATAGAAGAATTTTTGGAATAATTCACAGTCTCGAATAATTCAGCCTCGAAAACTTATTCAAACAGTCCTATGTATGTCGCAGACGAAATGCTACGCGTTCCACTTTAAGCCAACAAGATTTTTCACTTTTACGTTTAATTCAAGATTTACAAAATGGCGTAAGTAAGTTTTTCAACTTTTGCAACCGAACCGCTACTATCACCGATCCGTTGTATGGAGAGACCAAATGACTTAACGACGATCAAAACAAAACACTACTTGAGTCGATTTTACACTGGTGCAAAAACGTCGCAAGTAACTGAATAAAACGGCTTATCATTTTGTAATAAAATTGTGGTGGGAAATAATAGAAACTAACTACATAGTTTTTGAATGCGAGTTGATTGTATGCAAATTTTAAGCGATGTACACGTCAAAAAATGTCAAAAAGTTGATTAATTTTAAAACAGTTTTAGAAGATAGGTTGTGATTTTTCTTAATTATTTTTCTCAAACCCGTATGAAATTGATGATTTTAAAACGTAATCGAGAAATAATCTATGGAGATATGTTTTAAAAGGTACCTGGAAAAACATTGAAGGATATTAAGTATGATATAAACGATCAACTGATGGAACACATGCTTCGTAGTTGCTACTCCATGATCAATCAGGATAGTGATATTGCACATATAACCACTCAGATGGAGGTCTAAGCTTTTTACCAAAGACGAAATAAAGACCTCCATGTTCCTTGAATTTTAAGGCACATAAAGTGATAGAGAAAAATCTAGAATGCCGTGAAAAGCGTACTGCGATCTGTTAAACTTGGGACCAAATGCAGTACTAGAAGTGGTACCCATTCTAAACCCGATTACTATGTTTATATTAGTCTTTTTTATCTGAGAGAGACTCACGAAGAGAAAAAACATCAACGTCATATGCAGCCCAGATTTCGCTGTCACGAAACGTCAAATGTAGCCCGTCGTTTTTATGGCTGAAAAAGTAAAAAGTATTGTTTTCAAAATAGACTGTTAATTAAATCCTCAGCCAGTGGAGCAGATTTTGCAAAGTTGCTGATAAATCTAAACAAAATACCAGTTATAATGTCTGCTACGTTTGTTGGCATGAAATTTCACTCGACAGGCTATTTATTCTTCGGTGTTATACAAACGCCATGTTTTTTTGCTGGGATGTTAATGTGAGAGTTTGAACGGCTTACGCATGATTGATATAAACACAGAGTGGAATAAGAAAAAAAACTTAGCAATCACAGAAAAAGAAGACCGTCTCCGTGAGTCTCGTCTCAGTTTTTTTTTATCATCACCATAGTACAATCACACAACCATTGATTTTTCTAGATCAATAACGGCGCCGACCACGTTCTTATGCCCATCAGGGAGAGGAAGGAATGTTAATTAGGGATGGTACACAAATTATGTCATGCAAACCTTCAGCTTTTTCGACACCATCCCCCTCCCACGCTTTTTGTATGAGACCTCCAAATATGTCATAAGGCTTGTCACGCTTGGCTTGATCCCTTCTCCCCCTTGGAGCGTGACATAATATGTGCATGACCCCTTAGATAGCCATTTTCACTAGAAAACCGAAGAATCTCCTGAATTTCCAGCTACCTTGGAAGTAGGAGCGTTTTGTTAGTGATGGATGAGGTATTCGATCACATGGGTACCACCGTGAATCGTAAGTCAGTCCCATCTGTAAAAAGTAGGCATTGAAAAGATGAGCTGAAAAGCTTGCAAACTCGTTTTATATGATCAAAAAATTCCAGAAAATTGCGCAAAAAATAAATGTTTCAATCTTGATGAAACTTTCACAATTCGCTCACTACGATATATTTCCGAGAAAAATATAAAGATAACCAAAACACGAATCATTTTGGAGTTACAGGGTGCGGAAATCTGAAGTGGAACTGATTTGCGGTTACATTTCGTTATGGGACAATTTGACTTGGTGTTTATTGCTTATTTTATTGAACAAATCGTGCGGTCTTGCTAGTGCAGCTGAAAGATCAATAGAGAATATGTTGACATTTGTAGGCGAACCCGACGCTAATTTTCTTTAAAGGGAAAACAAAATTCTTGCTGGTGAGTAATGGAAGATAATTTCTTCTCTTCGAAGTAATTTGTTCGCCGAAATTCACCTATTAATATCAACCCAATTTGACGAAAATGCAGATGGGACTGGTAAAGTATGGTATGGTAAGTATGGTAAATAGAACTAATGATCTTTGCGTGATAAAGACAAAGAGAGATAGAGAAAGATAGCTATATTAGAAATAATGTTAGAACAAGTATGAGAAAGGGACGGGCCTGAGGTTGAACCCACGACCTTTTGCTTTGGAAGCAGAAGCGATGACCATCAAACCACCAACCCCGTCCAAACATAACTTAAATTTAATATAAGTGCTAATAAGAACACTAAGCTGAATAGCAGGCTCTATCCCAGTAAGGACGTAATGCCAAGAAGAAAAATATATACAGCATAGTAAAGTTGAAAATTTAAAGAATGTTAGGAGTCACCAGTAACAATGTTGCTAATATCTATATAAATAAAAATGGAGTGATGTTTGTATGTCACGAAATGGCTAGCGAACAGGGCAACGTATTTGAACGATAATTTCTGTGTTTTGTTCCTCATGGGTTCCGACGTGTTTGTATGTATAAAAATCCCAGGATATTCAACGGAAAAGTAAGGAAAAACGAGAGTAAACGGAACTGTCATTTTGTATGGGACGATCCATAGCGTTTTTCAACAGCCTACTTGATGGCAAGACGAAGTTTGCGGGCACCACTAGTATATTATAAAATTAGTTCCCAAGACGTAAATCATAATACAGTACTGACCCGATTTTGTCAGCCCCCGATTTTGTTTGCCCCCGATTTTGTCTACCCCCGATTTTGTCAGCTTTTTGACCCGATTTTGTCAGCCAATTTTAAATTTGTCAAAAAATTGTTATCGTCATGTTTTACCACGTTTACATTAAAATTGATGATGATGTTCGATGTCATGCACGCATGGGCGTAGCCAGAAGGGGCAATGGCAATGCCTTATATTAAGTGTTAAAATCCGATATTACCAATATAAGGCAAGGAGGGAGCCCCTGGTAAAAATAACTGGCTACGGCCATGTCCATCGCCCTCTTAGAAGTCCATGTAGCCATGTAACACGTCAAAATTTAAAAAACAGGAACTAAATAATATGACCCGATTTTGTCAGGTTCCCCATTTTGTCAGCCTAAAATTCATCGAAGGGCTGACAAAATCGGATCCTTACTGTAATTATTAAACAACTTACCTTTATATCCATCGTCGCGTGTTTAACGATAACGCCGGTCAAATCCAAGAGAAGCAGCAGTCGATCAGTGATAATCCATAAATGTTATCCTATGTTGTCACTGCAATTGCACTCGTGCGGAAGCAATCAGAAGAACGCGTTACTTATTGCGAACTTTGTTGCTTATCTCGTTCCAGTCGACTAAAAATTCAGCTCTTGATACGGTTTCTTCTTTTACATAGATATTTTTTAACTTTAGGCTTCACGGTATGTATCCGTTTTTTATTCCACTTCACTTGACTCAAATGAAATACCACTGGGTAGTTTTGTATTTTCACTGTTTGGCTGTCGCGGTTGTTTAACTACCTATTTGTTTAAAAATTAATTACCATACCATCTTGACTTGAGCGCATTGGGAGCACAAAACACACACTCAAGTATAAGATCCAAAAGCAATCAAAACCCGTATCATGTGGAAGAAACGAACACCAACACACTCGAATGAGGAACCAACCACGGGAGCCACTGTCAAATGTTCGCCGCAGCACACCCACCTTTTGTCAGTGGAATCCCAACTTATGGTGGGCTGCTTAGATGCACTCATATGGCATCCTAAACGCAGTGAGCGACATTTACGTGCAATTAATCTCCCATTCTTCTCATTTTTTTAATTGTTGGACAAAAATCAGTAGATGCAAGTTCTCTCCCTGTAGCACAACACTGATATTTAACTATACGTTGCCAAACTTGACATTACAGAATTCACCCGTGTAGTGATGTATTTGTTATAAATTTATTATAGCTAACATGATTTACTTCCTAACTAATTACGCGTTACGTGACAAAATATGTGTAATGCTTGATTATGTATGTTTGAATATGCGCAGACAATTTCCCTAGGAATAATTTTTAAACATTATTGATCGCACTGCCGGGAGAAAATCTGTACGTCAAGTTTTAAAATTGCCTTTAGCTTCGGTATCAGGGGTTCATTCATTTCTTTTTCACGCCACCCCGCACAACATAAATACGCACAGCGCTCCCAATCCAACGTTGATGAGGCTCCACAAGCTTAGAAAACCTCTACTTTTTCTTCCTATTCACCCCCGAAAACACCCCTCTCATCACTCACTCAATCCCGCACTGCTTACAAAAAACTTGGCAGATGATCCAAGTTTTCACCTCCCTCTCTTGTGGATGATGGTGAGCGATGTTTTTCACGACGTCTTGCCACTCAGTTCACCCACCACTCGTCGCCACCGACGACGGAAGAAGGTGACCAACGAAACGAAAGAAGAACACAGACAGAGAGGGAACTAATGCAAGCGGTTTTTTTCTGAATGCTTTTTCACCCTTCCGCGCGTTCTAATGCATAACACTGAAGAAAAAATATACGATTTTCGCAATACCGTAACGACACACCTTCACTCGACGGCGGTTTCTCATAGACTGAACGTAGCGGAATGAGCGAAGCTTCACTGTTTGCTGTTTGAGCACCACTACCAATGAAAACCCATGATTTCAAGAGAGTAGGTACCGCCCGTTAGCACCGGCTCTCGAGAGCGAAAGCTTTTTCTGTTGTTGACACATGTTAACGCACGCAGCACCCTCAGCTCGCAGCATAATATGCGACTTGACAAACTGCTTTTGTGGGTAGCATCAATACATGGCAGTAGGAAATTATGTTTTCAATGAAATAAATCGAACTTTTCAGTAATGATTGGAAACATTTCCTAATTTATAAAACACACAAAGCTAAAAAAAAATTGCAGTTCAAAAAATTAAATAACTTTTCCAAATAATTTGAAGCACACTAAAATACCACTACGTAGCGTGCAATTATATAATAATTCAGGGAAAAATCTATGATGCATAACAAAAAATTACTCAAAAAGTATGTTTGAAAATGTAATGTTAAGGTCGCCTCGTACCGTTCTATGTCACCATTTACCGTGCACACTAGTGCACCATTCACCGTGCGTATAATTTTCGTCATGATTTAATTTTGTATCTCGACGAAACGTTGTTGATGGTGCAACTATATTGCTAGTAGTGTGCGCACTCATTTTCAAGAGTATTCAAATCATCATTTACAATGGAAACCATAAAAAATTAAAATTGTCTAAATCATTATTTTTCATTAAAACCGTTATAGGAGGTTTGACTGTATTGTCCAAACCATTCCATATTCACTCAAAAACTAAATATGAAGTAGTTCAATGGCAACATAACAATAAATCTAATATTACCGAATAGTTTCATGCATTTTACACTAATGCAGGGTAAAAGGAACCATATAATATATTGAAAAGGGTCCATTCACCGTGCATTTGGGTTTCGACTGGAACAAAATAAAAAATTCTAATTTGCATAAAATCTTATTGCTCATACGATGAAATACGTCTTACTAATAGTATCCACAGTGAAAACTTGTTGAAATTAAAAAAAAATCATACTCTATCGTTAAAATGAAAAAATGTGATTTTTTGGCGTTTCTACTAAGGGGTCATGCACAAATTACGTCACGCTCCGAGGGGGGGAGGGGGTCAAACCAAGCGTGACAAGCCTTACAAAAATTTCGGAGGACTCATACAAAAAACGTGACAAAGGGGGGGGGGGGGGAGGGGGTCAAAAAAGTTGAAATTTAGCGTGACATAATTTGTGTACCATCCCTAAGAGTGTTGAAAAATATCATTATCAAACAGAATTCACATGATTTTGACTGCATAAGCTAGGTTTTTCAAAATGCTTTGTGACAAAAACTACTTCATTTCATCAGTTTTATCTTATTTTGCTGACAAAAGAATAATTTGTAAAAATTGTATGAATATTCTGTAGGCATTAGTATATGTGCACGGTGAATGGAGGCCGCACGGTGATTGGTGACTTTACGGTATACAACTGTCTTACAGTGAAAACATGTCGTAAAGGGCAACACTTTTGGGCAACCAAACAAAAATGATTGTCAATTGTAATATTTTCTTAGAATATATGAACTCGCTAGCCATACTCAGCAAGAGCTAGGCAGAGCTAACAGTTACCATTTTTAAGGTTTATGTAGGCAATAGCTGAATTACTAAAAAAAATGTAGCTTTTTCTTGCTTAATCGTTTATTTAACAGGCTCAAGCACCCTTAGGCATTACGGAGCCGAATTCTATTGATTTAATTAACAAAATCTTATTTGCCTCTTATTGGACTATGTTAGTTTTGGGGAACCGTAAAACTCGCGGTTTGGTCGAGGTTAGGGAGTAAGTAGACAACCAGCAAAAAGAAAAGGGTGTACGAGAGGACATGTTCAACCACAAAGCAAATAGTCAAACAAAGACATCGATTTGCTTAAAAAACTTGTAAACAAGAAACATGTAGTCAAAATCTAGTAAATAAAATGTAGCTCTAAACTGGAAATATTACATTCGATTTCTGTTGTGCATTTTTTTTTTGGTTTATTTCAGAAAACAGAAGCATACTAACATTTCAATTTTTTGTCAATTGTGTGCACCAATCTTTGGACTGGAATAAACGTACTTCTATGTCTTACTTCAGACGGGCTGTTCAAAGTTTGACTGATTATGCAACTTAAAACTTATGTTTCAATCTGTTGATTTTTTGTTTTCACGATTTTTCTAAGTTTGTTGGATACACAATAATCAAATAAGTTTTGAAAATCTCTTTTGAATGTCTCTGTTTTTCATTTGAGTTCTAGAAAATTATGAAAATCATAACAAAATTTCATTTGAGTCAAATTTTAAAATAAATCAAATTTGTCTCAATTTTCAATGACAGATGAACCATAATTAAAACTTTTATACTCTTTTCTGTTGCTAAGTGAATTGTGTGGCTGTTGTCGAGTTCTTAAAAATAATAACAATTCGGTGGACATAATTAAAAATTGGATAAACTTGTAAAGTAAAGCTATTCAAAAAATAAACAAAAGTAAAAACAAGGCATTAAAACAACACCTCTAGAAATGAGAGACATTTTGATGATTGAAGTGAAATGCGGGACGTTTCGCGGGATATTTTTCAGCGCGGGACAAGTGGATATAATGCGGGGCTGTCTCGCGAAAAGTGGGACGTCTGGTCACTTTAAAAATATAAAACTGTCCACACAAGGCTTTAGTTCAACCTATTTTAAAGCATTTTAACATCCGACACGAATGCATCCTTCTGCACGGAGAAAAAAAAATGATAAATATGAGCAAATTTATGTTATATTTTTTACTAAAGCTTAGATTAAATTTTGCACAACCAAAATTTAGTTTGTTTCAGCCTCTTAGGGGTGATTAAAACAAATCATTTTTTAAGTTTTTTTTTGCATGGACATGAGTTTGTTTGGATCAACAAGAGTTTGTTTGAAACAAGCTAGAAGTCGATTATCTACTATGACAGTCATAAAAACAATCAAAAATTTACGTTGTTTCAAACAAAGAAAATTCGTTTGAATCTGCCAATCTTTACCACAAACCATTGTCAGTTGTTAGGTTTACTGTTATTTATTTCGTATTTATTTATAATGAACAACAAAAAAAGCAGAATGACAAACTTAATTTTAAGGATTTGTTTTTGACCATTTTCATATCGACCATGACAAGAATCGGATTTTTAGTTCTAATACAAAATTTACATGCTTAAGTATAAAATTTCAATTTGATTAAGTGATAGTACGATCAATTATCTTATTATCGCAGATGAATATATTTTTTCAGATTTTTATTACAGTGATGTTCCATAACTCGATATCGACTCATGGAACCATACTAAAGCTGGTCCCCTCAAACAGCTTTCCAAAGCATTTGTTTCCACAACTCGATATTTCCATGAGTCGATGGTTCCTTCAGATATCTACTCATGGAGGTTTGACTATATACGCAGTTTCTGACATAGAACAAATTTTGTAAAACAAAGTCGCTCAAAAATAACGCAATTTGTGCAAGACTGATAAGAGATGCTTCAAAAAAAAAAAATGTTGCGTAATAAATACATTAATAATTAATTTGTTTATAGAAAAATCGCAATCTACTCTTGTTGGGTACAGTAATCAAATGTGTAAAAATCAGATTTTTATCTTCACTAGTCTCGAAATAGCAGTATGGTGAAGTCGTGCCCATACTTTCTATTATTAACATCCGGCGCTGACTTTTACTCTAAATATATATGGCTGCAAGATTCTTTGTGCAGTGGATTGTATTTATTTGCGTTTAAACATTGAATCGTAATATCGATGCTTTTTCTATGAAGACAATATAAGTATAAATGTTTTTGCTATCAAATGTAAATTACGACAAAAATACTTTTCTCCGCATGGGGTAAAATGTATACGAAATTTTTTTGATGATGGTTCAGGTACTTGTTTGCCGGACTACCAAAACTCCATTTGAATCCTGTAAATTCGTAGATAATATTTCTGGAAAACATATTACTCGTTTAGTTAGAACACATAAGCAGGCAATTTGAGTTTAGCACTATCTGTTTTACATTTCCAAAACGAAATTTTTTTATAACAAAAGCTCGAGAAGCAGTAATTTAACAAACCGCGCTTTGTTGACTTGAAGCAAGTAAACTAATAACTTAGTTTGGTAGTGGCAAAAATCAACAACCCATATGTTGTTGAAAGTAAAGCAAACATTTGATTGATACATATACATTATAAGCTCAAATCAAACAAAATTTTATTAAGAGATAAGAGTATGATACCAACTATGAATCGAATTTGTTTCAACAAAAATTGTGGATTTCCATCAACAAAAATGTAGTTTGGAACAACATATACTTGATTTTGAATTTCAACCAACGAAATGGTTGTTTCAAACTGAAGCCTTCTTTCTCCGTGTGGTGTAAAATGTCGTTAATACACAAAAAAAACATTTTTTCATGCTTAATTCAATGCATTGTTATTAAAATAAACAGTAGAGTCTATTGGAAACTCATTTTTTATAATTGCAATAAAAATAGTTATTTATGCAACAAGTTGCAAAATGATGATTTTTTCAGCACGAGTTGTACATTTATCCAACGAGGCTCGCCGAGTTGGATAAATACAACGAGTGCTGAAAAAATCGAGTTTTGCAACGAGTTGCATACAACATTTTTTGCTATTAGGAAAAACTCCGTTTAAGCTGGCTCATTTCCAAAAGCACAAATAAACATTTCAACAGAAACCACGTGAGCATACATCCACGCGTAGTATTTTTCAATCGCGTAGGCTGCGACTTAGTAATATCTACGAATGTCACAAAGTTTGTTGCACCTCTGCCGAAGTTAGGCATCTCGCATAGATTTTGAGAAAATGCAACTTCGGCGAGAAACCGATTCAATGTTTTTATCGCGCCAACAATATCACCAGTCTTGCATCTGTATCGCACATCAGCTATAGAATCAGATGCTATAGCAGAATAGACTGGGATATTTTGCTGACGCCTTCCAAACAGAACTGAAAACTGCTACTTTTCAGCACCGAAAACAGTGCTGAAAAGTAGAACTTTTCAGCATTGTTTTTTTTGGTAGGAAAAGTAGGCCATTGTGTAGTGCAAATTATCAATGAAAAGTTGATTAGTTTGCAACGGAATCGCAAAAAATTATATTTCGGAACATTTTTTTAACTGGTGCATTCTGAACCTCTTATATAACAGGACAAACTGCTTTTGAGGGCCACACCTGGCAGTGGAAATTATGTTTTCAATAAAATAAATCTAACTTTTCATTCATGATTCAAAACTTTTTCTTATTTATAAACCAGGGGGCCTTGTGTGGGCCTTGTTGTTAGAAAACTTTTATGATACTTCAAATTAAACATGTTGGATCGTCCCCCTGGGACTTTTTCGCATTTAAAACCCGAATATTTAAATTTTTCTCCGGTAGAATATTTTGAAGCAAAGGATTTTTTAAAAAAATGACGTTAAATTAAAAAAAAAACTCTGCAAAGGAAAATTTCAGATTCATTCAACTTTGATAATACAGTCGACTCTCTATAACTCGGTATTAGAAGACCATCGATTTATGAGATTGTCGAGTTATAGAACACACCGACATGGAAAAAATCCCAATTTTAAAGGATCGAATTTCTGTATTTCTAATAGTTTCATGATCACTTCTGATAGAAAACAATATCATTTTGTTGAAAACATTTTAACATTGGATTTTTTTTTTTCAAAATGATCGATAAAACATTTTTTGTACTGACAATCAATATTTAAATTTTCCCGGAAACCCATTTCCCGGAATACCACTTCTCGGACTGCACCATAAATAAAGCTTCGTGGTTATTTTTTCTTGTGAGGTAAATGTCAGCACAGAATGGCTTACAATAGCCTTAATATTCGTTGCAATTAACGTGCAACTATACAGCTAAATGTCACAGACTATTGCAACCAATTGAAACACAAATTCGTGCGTTTTTACATCATTATGTAAACTCCAATTAATATGCATTCAATTTTCGACTAAAAATGGTTAAATATTACAAAATCATGAAAATTTAAAGTGAATTCGATTGAAAAATAATGACTTGGTCGTTGCAATTAAGGTTTATTTTGATGCTACCTAAAAACAATGCATGAAAATAAAGTACAATTTACAACATATTTTTAGATGTGTAATCTTCTCCATATTTTTTGTTCGAAAAGTTTGTGAACACTCTGTACATAAATAGACCTAACCAAACATGCAATCGGATTGTTTGAAAACAAAAAATCTTTACGCGAAAGAATCCTTGATCTAATAGAAAATCGAGCCGTAACCTCGCTCACTTGTTGAAAATATTGTGCATAGAACAATTACAACTGAAAATATTTTTTTAGGGGATTTGCTGAAATAGGTCTTATTTATGAGCTACTAAATTAGCCGGCAAAACTGCTATTGGTCGGTTTGGTTTGGTTTGACTTTATTTACGAGATTTTTAGCCCTTGGCTAGTTCATCTCGGGACCAACGGCTTTACTTCCCTTCCGAAGGAAGTCGTCACTATAACTTTTTACGTCATAAGTGACTATGTCGGGGATGGGATTCGATCCCAGGTCCTCGGCGTGAGAGGCGAGTGTTCTAACCACTACACCAGGTCCGTCCCCACTGCTATTCCAATCGAAATATCAAATATAAGGACAAAAGTTAAAATCACGTTGCCTGTTCCTAAATTGATAAACTTTTAAATGTTTTAATTCAACATAAAAAGTGAGGATGTAGATAGGCATGGATTTTCCCAACATATACATGAATGAAGTATTACCACCGTGCGGGATGACATTGGGCCTGAAGGGTGTCTTTGAATGCCGTTTTCGATGCATCTCGTGGCTAGCATGAACGCCAAAAAACTAATCTATGAAAATCTAATGGCTATTCACAAAATATTCTTGAAAATTGCTACACTGTTATCATGATTCTAATATTACACTGCTGTAAAAAATGTAGTCCAGAGTTACTCTTATGGCGTAATGTCACCCCAAACGACGATACATCATTTGTGTAAATGTGTTTTTTTTTGACGTGGATTGTTTTTGTTATTGTTGAATATCTTTCCGGGAAATGGGGCCTTCCAGGAGATGGTTTGCCGGGAAATATCTTTCCGGGAGATGGGGTATCCGAGAAATGTCTTTCCGGAAAAATGGAATAAAACCTTTTTAAATACATATATCGAGTTATTGAGAGAAATTTACTTCACATATGACATCTACTAGTGGAGATATTGAATTATGGAATATGGAGAGCACGATGTATTTGGAAGGGACCGAATTTGGAAGGGACCGAAAAATTCATCGAGTTATAGAATATATTGAGTGATAGTAATATCGAGTTATGGAGAGTCGACTGTATCGTGATTCCAGGTATGCGTGCAGCATAAACTGTCTTTAAAAAATATCTGTCTTCCACCTTGTAGGTCTTTTATTTCAGACAGTGGCGAATATTATTAAAATATTATGCTTGAAAAAATATGGAAAACATTTTTGCGGAGCACATTTTTTACATGTGTTTATAATTTATGAGCATAATGAGCTAATGGTTAATTTTTAAAATTGATAACGCATCTACGGAGCTAATGATTCGCAATCTTTTACAATAAAACATATGTCTCATTCAGATTTTTTTTTATCAATAAGCTATTTTTCGCTGCTTAAAACGGAGAATCATTGTTTCGGGTTTCTGTGCGGTACCGTCATTTTTCTTACATAATATGAATTGCAAGCTTTGCGTTGGCGTATTTGCAGTAAATATAGGGCTTTTCATATACTTTTAAAATCATTTCATGTTAAGCCGTTTTAGAGTAAACTGTTTCTAATGAGATAAACATGATTTTTCGTTTGTGGCTAACACATAATTTGAACTTATTACTTACCGAATTTGACCTGAATATATTAAAAGACAGCAGAGAAATTAAATTGGGCGTATAATAAGAGACCGGACTGTAGCTGTAAATTATTGTGTAACTTTGAAATGGTAATCTCAATTGATGTATTCATTTCTTTACGAATAAAAAAAGATCGATCAACATCGATAGATGCCCAACAAATGTTATGGTCGGAAACGAAAATTCGGTATAAATTCAAGCAGCAACGACTAAGCAAATTATCAGTTAGATAATAATTTCCAAAAAAATTACGTGTAATTGATTTTGTAAATGGTGCCCATTTGAGAGTCTTTTTTTTTTGGCTTTACTGTTAGCTAAAAAAAGTATATTTAGAGAAAAATAATATGAGCAGTTGAATTAAAAATACAATCGGACTGGAACATATTTCAGTAATAGTGGACTTATTAATTGTTTTCTACTTTATCCTTATTAAATACCAAGATTTTTTATACATTCATTCATTTTATTTAAATACTAGTGGTCCCGGCAAACTTCGTTCTGCCATCAAGTAGGCTGTTGAAAAATTGCTCGAAATCTCCCATACAAAATGACAGATTAGTTTTCTCCCGTTTTCCTGACTATTCCGGAAGCTTTCCTAGAATTTTTCTCCGTACGAACACGTTGCATCCCCTGTCGAATACAACAGTGAAAGAATTATGCAAAGCAGTTGACCCGTTCTCAAGCCATTTCGTGACATACAAACACCATTCCATTTTTATTTATATAGATACACAAAATCAAAATTGCTTACAACACGTTAAAAACCGCCCTACTAATAGTGATGATACATGATACCACTGCGGATCAGCCACTTTATTTGAAGCTTCAAAAATAAAATGTTGAATATGTCTTCGTTTTTTAAGAACAAGATTTGTTGGCGATATAAAATGGGTTGTGCTAAAATACGCACAATTTAGTTTGCTATAACGGTAAAGTTCTTCCAAGCTTCTGCTATAAAAGCTGTAGAAAGGAAAATGTCGATGAAAAGTGGTAACATCAAAAACATCGCTTCGAGAAGCTCACGATGTCTATGAGAGAAAATATTATGTGAAAAAATATTTTAGAGATACCCACCAAGTAAATGATTGGACCGTCTAGAACAATTTCTAGAAAAAAAAGGACTTAAAAAAACTGGTTCTATTAATGTTTACATGAAATTTAGAGTAGCTATAGTGTATTAATTTTTTTAGTGTTCCAATCCAGCAAGCATACACTTTAACTTTCATGTAGGTTAAACTTTGGAACAAATTGCACAAGTAAATAATATTTCATTTTATTTTTTTTTAACAATAATAATTTAATTTTATATTTTAGCTTAAACCGACCTTTCCAACATGCTTGAATGTTCCATGCATTATTCGTCGTTTCTTGAACACGGCAGAATACGATACTTTTTTAAACCATCCAAATCTCGCGTTGAGTATCATACAGGCGTATCTGCAGTGATCGATTTCTCTTCGTCGATTTTCTGTTTGGATTAGTACATGACATTCAGTCAGCTTTCGTAGCATTTTACGATGCAGGACAACAAAGAGAGATGATTACTATCTCCTCAAAATCAAAAGCAGCAGTCAAAGACAGTCACTCGGCCAAGTTATTAGCAAAAGAGAACATCGATGAAGGGAAATCGATCACTGCAGATACGCCCTTATGAAACTGAACGCAAGAAATGTTTGTTATAAAAAGTATTATTAACTTCAAAAGAAGCCAATCAATCGCTTTAGCTTAGCTTAGACTGACTTTACATATCGATGGTTGTTATTCCGTGATTGACCGAAGTCAGTGAATATGTATAAAGAATTAACTAGAAGTTCAGCTGGGATTTGTCATAATCTTATTCAGTGTTTATAATTCAGTGCCTCTATTTATACAGGGTCAATAACGGCGCTGGCCACGTCCTTGCAGTCAGATGGGATTGAGGGAAGGAATGTTGGTGTGTAACATTTGCTATTTGGAGACCGCGTTTACCTCTGCATCTCCACAAAGGTTACTGGGAAGGATGTTTGTTAATGGAGAGGATCATTGGATCACAGGATTCAATTTGATAAGTGATAGTATTTTCAATTGATATGAAACATTTCCAAGACGAAGAAAATAATGCAAACTCTAAAAGTGACTAACCTTTCAAAGTTTGTTGAACAAATAGCTTAACGCAACATTCGGCAACATCCACAACTTACGGAACGCTCTAGGGGGAGGGGGAGTAGGCTCCAGCGTTACGGCTCATACAAAAATTTGAAATTATTCATACAAAAAGCGTTACGGAGGGGGAGGAGGGGGTCAAAAATTTCAAATTTTAGCGTTACGTAATAAATGGACGCTGCCTTCCTACAGCTGGCAGGACGAAAGCATGTGTTATCATATTTTACTCATATAAAAAAAACAAAACTTGGCTCGACCATCACAGAACACATTAATGCCGACACTTACAGTGGCGAACCATTCAAAGTTCGTTGTATAAAGTGAACCTTTTGCTTATAATGTCGAACCAAATAAAAGTTTATGCCGATACTCATAGTGACAAACCAAACGCGGAAAACGAGGAAACCGAAAAACAAACAATCAGTTGCAGTGCAGTTACAGATTCAACGGATCAAACATTACTCTTAAACAAATTAATCACCATACAGGCTATAAAAATGCATGCGAGTTGGCTTAAGCCAACAAAGTCTGCATTTTCAAACGCAAGTGTCTCAAAAACTTGTCGTGCTATTATGTTTTCGAGAACGGCAAAAGATTAAGCAATCCTAAATAAAGTATATGACGGTATTTTGGGCTTGGGACAAAAAAGAGTAATCAAAAGTATTCAAAAAGAAGAGGCAATATTCTCAATAAACGTAAATATTATTGATGTGGGCTCTTGATATGCAAATATCAAACGCAGGAACACCAAACGTGGTAAGATATTTTACAAGAAATGCGATGTCAAAGATAGATTGTTCTTGCTAGGGCGGCGGTGATTTATATAATCGTTGCTAGATGTCCTTCGATTATTTTGTGTTACCGCGTTTGGAGGACGTTTAGCCAAGATTTGCATCTCAAATGCAAACATTTTTATTTTTAAGCTTGTACATAAAATGGATGTTCTTTCAATAGTCACAGATTGTAATACTTAATGTCATGTTTATTCAAATATTCTAATAATCTACAAACCTATGCAAATAACCCCGAAAATTGTGATTGAGTAGCATCGTATACAGATGTATCGAAACCAAGAGTCCTGACCACGTTATCAATCCAGGATCGGAATCTCATCACATTGGAATAAACTGCTGGGACTTTGCCATGGCATCCAATGCCCCAAGCTACCATTCCCATCTGAGCATATCGATTTTCATTAGCTGGACCGACTGGGCAAACCAATGGGGCACCGCCATCTCCTTCGCATGTGTCAACGCCAGGTTCACCTCCAGCGCAAATAAACGTTTGATGCAATCGGAAACGAGACGTGAGTCGAGTCGCTTGCAGTTGACGTTCACATGTTGACGATTCTACGATCGGAAGAGGCACTTTCTTCATAATTACGCTGTAGCGACCTGATTTTCCAAACTGATTCTTTCCCCAGCCACTGGCGAAGCAATCAGATCGCCTCGTATCGTAGTTGTTGG
The DNA here is from genome assembly GCF_002204515.2 of Aedes aegypti. Classification (NCBI taxonomy): domain Eukaryota; kingdom Metazoa; phylum Arthropoda; class Insecta; order Diptera; family Culicidae; genus Aedes; species Aedes aegypti. The sequence continues at coordinate 256,871,536 of NC_035109.1, read as the reverse complement.
GTGGCAAACAAACGATATTAATATGATCGGCCAAATTGATGGGACTTTCCAGTTCCAAAACAGCTACATCATAGGCCAACGTTCTCGGATTGTAGTCAGGATGGCTGTTGACTCGGGTGACCAGTCGTTCTTGGAATGGTAGACGTTCCTTCGTTGTCTGAGTGTCCCATTCACCGGCTCGAATTTTCAGTTGGCCTCTGCGGAAACCCTGCACACAATGTGCTCCCGTCAGTACCAGGTTAGGGTGAATCAGCGAACCTCCGCAATGGCTAGAACTATCGGCAGTTTTGATAATGGCAACCGTCCAAGGGAACTCGCCAAATCCAGCTTCGTTATTCTGATGAAAGAAATCATTGAAAAATTAAAGCTAATTTTTATCGCTTCACAAAAAAAACAAATCTTCAATACTCACAAAGTTTCCAGTAAGCGTGAAATCAATACCGCCAATATTCCTTAAGCCACATCCAAGGGGCTTCCTGTTTGAAACTACTCCGGGGGTGTTATTCATGGGCACTACCAAGGAATCTTCGGCGCGACAGCACACATCCAGCACATCCTGGCAGCTGTCCGGATTATAGCTAGAACATTGGGAAAATGTTAGTATAAATCACGTGTTTTGTGTTATAAAAGGGTTTTGATGAACGAATGTGGAAAACAGCAATTGGATTTTGATAAAAAAAAATACTAGAAAACTATAAAATGGATCAGCGCATCTTGAAATGAGTAATTATCTGCCGTTCTACGCATATTTTTTTCCGCGGTCCATAAGGTTTACATAGGAAGGGCAGTTACCTGTTATTCAATTTTTAGTTATTTTATCTATCCATCAAATTTGCTTTGCGGAGAAAAATTATTATATGTACGTTTTTGGAAAAAAAAAACTTTTATACCTGGATTTTGAAATGTACCCATAATCTTCATGATGTTTTTACTAGTCCGCCTTGAAAGTTAAAGTATTTTAACGTATTCGAACCGTACCATGGAAGCTCAGACTCGTTTTTTAATATGCTGCCAAAAATGTTTGCATTGATTTGCGGATGTAGGAGATAGATCGGCTCAAGTACATGTAATACTTCAGTCGATTTTTCAACCTTACATTTTTAACTTCACTGCCGTTAAGGTGTTTGGAGGAGTTTGGTATCAACAAGATTGCACTCAAATTTCAAAGGCATACATCTCGTAAAGAAAGCATCCAACAACCAGTGCACTTCTTATTTTAGCTTCGTGCACTAGCAGAAAGTTTAAAAAAAGAAAATCAGAAACGTTTGCCAACTATTTCTCCAGTTTAGTAACTTTAGAAACATGAGTAGGGGCACAAGTCAGCCATTGTGGCGACCATCTTTGAATTACGAGATGTTTCACCTTAATACTATCGATCAATTAAATAGACTTTATTGGTGTACAAAAAGCAGAAGCAGTTATAATCAAATACTTTTTTTAAGCAATGGTCCGTTTATGAGCTATGTGTCATTCAGAAATCTAGGTGGAGTAATTTAAAAAATTATATAACATTTTTTTGTTTCAAATTTCATTAGAAGCAGTAAGTATTAATGAGATGGTTATAACAGAAAACTTTTGTGAAGGTTGCCAATATAATTATTTATGCGTAGATCCTGGACAAGCTCCAGGTAAAGATAACGCAAAAGAAACATTAGTAGATCAGTAACACAGCGTAACGAAAATTACATTTTTGCGTATCTTAAGACTCAATTTTTACTAATCTGCGACTATTGATACAATTTTGGTTTATTTCCTGTTCTTAAATCTTATATAGATTCGTTAATGTTTCATTTTAAATCTATTATAATTTATAAAATTGTTGAAATCAATTTTAGGAATTTTTAAATAATAATAATGATAACCTATTTCATAGGTTCATTCTGCAATGTAACGATAAAACGATAAAGGTAGACAATAAAAAGATGATATTATTTTTTTTTTGAAAACTCAGGAGAACTCAGATATTTTCCACCTCATCTTTTGGGAAACTCTCAGTTGCTGGCGCATATTTCACAATCCACATTTGCATTACACAAATATTGTGTTTTTGACAATCGTCATGTTTTGCGTAACATGATTTAGAAATGAGCAAGCTTAGGGTATAATCAAAAAGAAATGTGAAATTATTAATTATTCAAATGCATAAGAGTATAATCTTAAAATAAGCGGCTTCAAGGATTGTTATAAATCGTTGTTTTCAATTTTTACCATACTAGCACTTTCGCCCCCTTTCTGGCTTTTCGCCTCGAAATTCAGTTTTACAAATTGTCGACAGAACTTATTCTAATTAAAAGATTTTAACCATTAAGGATGGTTTATCTCTATACATGAAAACGTTAGAAGGCTGGAACATTTAAAAGTAATAATAATAGGGCGAAGTTTTTGAACGGCAATGACTCAGTAGATCCTATGGTCACAAAACAAGATTATCAAACTATCTATTATCCAGTACAAATGATCCTGCTGATGGTGAATATCAAGCTTTCTAGATAACTAGGCACACATATGAAGAAAGCTTTCCGGATATTGAAGCATTTAGAGGTGCGTCAAGTATCGCAGTTAAACATTGAACTTTGAACATGATTTGAATCTTTAAATCCTTCTTTGTGAATGAAAAGCTAGGTGATAACATGAAAATAGTGAATAACATATTAATTTTCCGCACCACATACAATATTACACAATACATGTGCAACTTGACGTTTTTTTCGAATTTCATATTAAACGATCAACTATGTATGGTTAAAGGACAGATCGAATGAATGTGATCCAAACATCATACAAAATTTGCATTTCAATTAATAAAAATAAAGAATAAGCTTCCGTCGCGTCTCGTGAAAGCTTCAGCAAACTTGTGTGTATCGACGAATTTTAAATAGTTGTTATATTTTGTCCAATGCTTTATGCTTTACATTTATTGATTTGATTTGATTTGATTTTTATTTCTCCGATAGCTTAAGACTAACGTCTTTTTAAATGCTACACAGCATACTGGCATGGATTTTTAAACATCTCATCAAAGAACATAAACAAAAATACAATAAAATACACAATTTTGATTCTTGACTAATTAAAATACTCCTGACATTGCTTTTTGAACACAGACACAGATTGCTGATTTTTCATGTAGTTTGGTAATGAATTCCACAGAACAACACCTCTAACAAAAAATGTTTTGCCATAAGCGGAGGAAAAGTGCGTAGGAATGATAAATTGTTTAGCTCTTGGACTATGAAATGGTCGGAGTTTATCATAGAGACACCCAGGCATTTTGGTTGTGCTTATTTTATGCAATAATATGCAGCAGCGAGCTTTTATAAAATTTTGAAACGAGTATCCCAGAAGCATAGGTTGCAGGTGCGAAACAGGATCTAATCTACGGAGATTAAAAACAAAGCGAATACAAGAATTCAAAGCTATTCTCATTCTACTCTGAACATGAACAGAGGTAGAGCCGATTAAGAAATCGCTCGATATGAAATGAGGCAAGATAAAGCTTTTGAATAGTTTTATTTTGGTAGAGCGATTTAACAAATTTCCGTTTGCATACAATACTCGAAGGTAAGCGTAAATTGTACCACATTGCTTCAAAACATATTTATCCCACTTGAGATTATTCTGTATCGTGAACCCTAGAACGTTTGCCGAATCTACGAATTCGATGCTTTCATTGTCGATTCTCAGTAAAGGTTTTTCTACATTGGTTTCTCGACTGATCATTATACCATAAGTTTTTGTCGCGTTTAGTTTGAGGGTATTTTCTAGTGACCACAATCGAATTGCTTCGAGGTCAAAATTTACCAGTCTTGTGATTTCTTCAATACTTTTCTTGGTGCAGTCTAAATATAATTGAACGTCATCTGCAAAAAGGTGAAGAGAACAATATTTTACAACGTTTGGCAAATCATTAATATAAAGACTAAAAAGAATAGGACCAAGAACAGACCCTTGGGGAACACCAGAGGAAACGGGAAGGAAACTGGAAAGAGTATTATTACAGAAAACAGCTTGTTGGCGATTATTGAGATAAGAATGTATTAAAATTACTGCATTTCTGCTAAAGTTGAAAAAATTTTCTGATTTGTGACACATAATAGAGTGCGAGATCGTATCAAATGCTTTCGAAAAGTCTAAAAGTACAAGAACAACTTTACTATCTCTATCTAATACGACGCCTATATCGTCACAAACTTTCAACATCGCAGTTTTGGTACTATGACCACTACGGTAACCAGATTGCAAAGATGATAGCATGTTATTTTCGTGAATAAAGCAGCATATCTGGTTTTTCAGAATTCGTTCAAATGCTTTTGATATTGCGCTTATTATACTTATGGGTCGTAAGTTGTTCAATGAACAAACGTTAGATTTTTTCCTGAATGGGATTATTTTTGTTAGTTTCCACACTTGAGGGTAAACACAGGATTCAATGATATTATTGAAAATATGTGAAAGGGGTGCCAACACCAATGGTAGTAGACTCTTTATCAGTTTTATTGGAACATTATCAAGCCCAATCGCATTTGATTTTACTTCATGTACTGCATTAATAATCTCGAAAATTCGCACCGGCTGGAAGGCAAAACGTCTGTCATTGTTATTTCTGGGATCATGCGTAATAGTGCGTATCTGCGATGTAAAATGCCTTTGAAATGAAGCATTAATTTCATCTGCATTAAAATCGCTTTCTATGTTGGAATTTGGCTTACCTAATCCTGTATGACGAATTCTGTGCCAGAAGTCTTTTGTTGTCATCTCTCCACTAAATTGCGCATTATAATAACTTCGCTTTGCTTGAGTCACTAGTCGATTTGATAAATTTCTAAGTATTTTATAGCGTGCAAAATCATCTGAATCAGCAGAATGCTTCCATTTTTTATAAGCTCGATCTCGATCTATGAAAGCTATTTGGATTTGACTGTTAAACCAAGGGTTAACCTTATTCTTAGATTTTCTAACTTTACGTAGAGGAACACATTCTTCATGGATTGAATTCAAAGTATTGTTAAACATATCAATTAATACATCAGGATTAGTGATTGAATAAAACCGCTCCCAGTCAGATTCGTTAAATTTGTTGAGAACAATTTCCGGATCAAGTGCCTTATAGTCTCTATAAAAAACATCATTATTGGTCTTCGTAGTATCGAAGTCAAGCGAAGCGAAGATAAGATCGTGATGGGATATGTTGGGAACACTGATTTGATTGAACCTAAGAACGTTTTCTACGTTGTCTGTTAACATAAGATCTAGTTGGGAAGCACCAGTGGGGTGAAAAGGTTCTCCGACATTACCCGGAAAACCATTACCCGGAATGCAATTTACCGGAAGACCATTAACCGGAAAACCATTTACCGGAATGAACCATTTACCGGAAAACCATTACCCGGAAAGACCATTTACCGGAAAATTATTTCTCTATTTCTCGCCTTTTTCATTAACGTTCTTTTAATCGTTTTACGGTCCTTCAGGTCAGTATTTTGACTTGAAATATAATAACGGACAGGCGATGTTCTTCCTTCAAAATACGTAAGCATCGAAGAGGAGTCTTCGAGAGGAGAGGATATCTTCGTACTTGTGATCATGTCAATATGCACCATCTTCATATATTTGCATTTCATAGATGATTCACCCTTCTTTTAAAAATAAATTGTTCTTTCAACTTATCTTTGCAGCTGGTCTTGGCTGAGCTGGCTAAATTTGGCTTCAACTATGTAACTTAACTTTTAACATTCGGCTGTCGGTTCTCCAAGTGTCCAAATGTTAATTAATAAGCAATGGTTAGAATTTTTAACACGATTGGTTGTGCTACTTATCGCCGAGTGTCAATGCAACGAATGTCGTTTCTGAAAACGTCAATCAACCGAATGCAAATCCTCCGTATATCTCTTTTTCTAGAATGAATCTTTTCGGGTCATCTGATATTCACCTTTCTTTATTTGGTTGGCGGTTCTTTCGAGTTCCAACGATCTCGGCATTTTTGGCAAAATGTGTTTAGTCGAAAATGACTTATCTTCTTCTTATGATTGCTTACTATTCTTTCTAGTATATTATCCTGGATTCGGGGTACAGATATTCAGAATTATGACATTCGTAGCAAAATAGCACAATCAAGGCAATTTAAAGGAAAAGTATATCTATTGAGGTTCAATATTTCGGATTCCAGAGATGGACGTCACAATGGCGTATAGTGTCCCTACTCTCGATCACCAAGGCACTCCAAGTTTCGTCTTGATTTTTTTAGATTTCCTCAAACTATAAAGGATCTCCTAAATCAAGGCGATTTTTTAAGGCGACAGCGACATGCACATGCGCTGAATGCACAGTTTGATGAGCGCGTCCAACCCATAGCGACGCATATAAGAGTGCAACGGTCCCATATAAGAGTGCAACGACTCAACAACGAAATCACGTCGATTTTTTGTCGAAGTCGCTTAATAAATCTTGTTGATTTGGGGGAGCCCTGAAGCTAAAATGAGAATTGCACTTCCCCCACAAGATTAGTGTATTTTTTTATTTTTGATACAATATTTAAATTGGATTCTAAACTTGAGCTCTCAAGCTCAAGCTCAATATTTAAATTGGATTCTAAACTGTTTTAACTGAGGGAATAAGAAAACCATCATAAATCTAAGCATTTTCAAATGCTGGAATGTTTCATTTACTCCAATGCACCCTACCTTAATCAATAGGCGATTTTTTCGATTTATATTGACCTCGTTAATATATGACATCAAATATATATAACAACAATAATTCTTTTAATTCTTTTTATCCTTGCCTGTAATGTTTAGTTGTATAGCCTAAATTTGAAGACATAGTTTTTCGATCTACAGGGAGCCTGATCCTATTCTTGACACTTTTGATTCACTTCGGCTGCCAGGTTTTTCGAAAGCTACTTAGTTCATATTTGGCCACAATGTGCGTCGTACTTTAGTGCCTCTTTTTGCAAAACTTCAGATAATTCGACCGAGAAAAACCTCCCATGACAAAGTGAATTATGGAAGTGCCCATGTAGTTCTGCACCCTAAGGGGCGATAATTTTCTAATTAAATCGCAAATAAATGACATGTGCAATTAAATTTTGGTATCGTAATACTAGTTGCAACAATGTGAAGCTATTCAGAAAGATCGAGCTGAGGTTGATAGAATTGAATACCGCTGGTTCAAAATTATTTCTGGTTGGCAAATTCGACGACGTTACAGAACTAGAGTACTTACATACTTGTCAAACTTTTAAAGAATGCAAAAGTGGTCGACTGACATAGGCTCTCAGCTATTAACTGTAGAAATGCTACCAGATTTGGCTTTCCGGGTAATGGTGCATTCCGGTAAATGTTACATTCCGGTATATGGTTTTTCCGGGTAATGGTACATTCCGGTAAGTGGTATTCCGGTAAATTGCATTCCGGATAATGGTATTCCGGGTAATGGTATAGAATCGGGTGAAAAAAGGTAGGTTCCAGTCCAACGTTAAATAGTGAAAGAGACATAAGGGTATCTTTGAAGCGATTTGATTTGGGACTTGCTTTCATAATATTTGTATTGAAATCTCCTATCAGAATCAAATTATTATAGTGAGTGCCATATTCGATCATTTTGTCACTAATAAGATCGGAACAGTCCAAGTCGGGGTGGTTGTAGAACAGACCTAATAATATTTTATCACTTGCGGTGGAAAGTTCAACAAACATGAATTCTATAGTTTTCCTGCGGGTCTCTACAAAGGAACATTCTAAAAGCTTGTATTTTAAAGATTTCTTCACGTAAATTAGGAGTCCTCCACCGATTTTCCCCACTCTATCACTTCTCAAAGTGTGGTAACCTTCAACTTTGATCATGTCACTTGATTTCGTTTCATTCAGCCAGGTTTCGCAAACACATGCAACGTCAACCTCTGAGATATTCAAAATCTGACTAAACTCTTCAAATTTTGTCATTTGTCTAGCACACATACTCTGCATGTTTAAGCAACAAATAGAAAGCTTTTCGGGAATGAGAGCTACCTTGACAACAGCTCCCGGCAAACATATATTTGTTGAGGCGTTGTTTAGGATCATACTAGCCATTATCTCTGATAATTGTGTTCAATGAGCAATGCAAAGCAATCAACTGGTCAAGAATCATATAACTACAGTCTACTAAATTAAACATATTAATTTCCATTTTCGTTTTCGCGATGCCAATAGACATGAAATGCAACTAATCTAGTGAATTTACAATGCAAACAATTTTCAACAAGAGTATAATTTTGCACAAACGAACGGTATGGTTCTTCCATTCATTAAATTTCATATTACGAATTGCACACAAAGTAGCAGCAGCAACAGCAATGATGTCATCCTCTCCGATCCAACCCAACAGCAACAACAGCAACAACTTTTAGGAGTGGATACATGGACTATAGTCAGGAAGGATTGGAAGGACAGAGGCCACTTCGCAGGAAAGGCAGTTTTTAGTTAAATCTTGACTTTTAGGATTGGAAACATGGGATAATTCAAGGATGGTATCAACAAGGAAAGAGATGGCTTATTAGGAAAGGTCTAGCATGTTTTTGTGATCTTCAGTAGTTCATCTTCGGTTTCCACCCGGCGGCTCTCACTCTCTGAGGTCTTCTTGACGTAGATAATCCCATCTCGCGTGATGACCGAATACAGCTTCCCATTCTTCTTGGCCAAGAGAGCCTTGCTTCTGATAGATCTAGCAGTGACGGTCAGGTTTTCGTTGACAAAAATCCTGTCCCTCGAAGAGAAGCCTAGTTGATCCAATGTAAACGATCTTGATTGTAAATACTTGAAGTAAAAATCTTTGCGATGGTTTGTGATCGCAAATTGGACCAGTATCATATAGCTTTTTCCGGGAACCATAACTGATTTGTGCAGCCGGCGGATATCCACACTAGGATGATCATTGTTGTTAAATCCCAATGCTTGGCACCACTTCTCAAAGTACTCAAAGTATACTTATTGCAAAATTAATCTTTCAGTAGCGGTATTTATAACCGGTACTCGTCAAAAGGGTACTAGGAACCCTATTCATAATAGCAAAGTATTGTGTTTTACCATATAAGTGAAACTAAGAATTTTGTGTAGAGAGTGCAAGCATGTTGATAAAGTCTTATAAACATCAATTAAACCAGTGTTTTATACCACTTTAGCAACCTGTAGCTCAAAATTGTGACGTGCTGTAATATTTCACAAAAGCTATCAGGTTCAGCAACCCCTAAAGCTACTAGAGACACTTAATTTAATACCGTAATCCGGGGTAACATTGATCAGCGGGGTAACATTGATCGGGATGACTCATCTTGTTAAACGTTCAAATAAAGATTTATTGATGAAACATTTTCGAACCATGAATGGTGCCTCTCTTTCGTATATTCATAAGCTAATGATAATTAAGGTTTTTGCCAAAATTGCGTTTAGTTCATACGCAAATTTGTCAACTTTTTGAAACAATGATTTCTATCATTTTCACTGACACTACCAAAAATTCATGTCTCACATGAGTTCTGCAGACGATGTGATCAAGGAAAATGCGGTTCTTACCAAAAATGGCATCTCCGAAAACGATTCCGTTGTCAAATCTTTCATAAGTTTATTCAATTAGGCAACATTAACTAATTACTATTACGAATGTAGAATTTCCTGAGGAAATTGCCTACTTTAAGGCGTATTCCGCGGTTCAAGGTGTTTTTAATTTTGAAATAACTCAAAAAGTAAATGACTTGTAAGAGTTTGGTCTTCATATTCGGCTTCAGGGGCCCTTATTTTAGAAAGTAACGACATTTCCAATATTAGCGAACGTTGTTTACTTGGGTGATCAATGTTACCCCATATCAGCTGAATTAAAAAATCACTTAAAACATTTATTTAAACATGTTTAAATCTTTAGAAAAACAAAATAAAGTACATAGTTAGGAGCGGTGGGTGCCAGTACTTGTTTTAAAAATATGAAACTTGTAACATTTGTATTGTGAAATGAAAAATTTAAGAAAAACTAAAAAAAATGATCAATGTTACCCCGGATTACGGTACTTGAGAATGGCAAAAATGTCATTTTTGTAAACATGTATAATTGATAATTGATGTCAGTAACTACAGTAATGTCCCGATTTTGTCAGCCCCATGCTGCATCTAGGGTTAGCAGAATCAGGATAACATTTTTCGACTGGTTTCAAGTATTATTTTAACTAAGGGACTTAGTTTTATGATTTTGTTAATATAAACATTACTTTTTTACTTCCATTTTCTATGTACCGTAATCCAAGGTAACATTGATAAGTTTCTTGGATGATTATTAAGAATTTCAAATTTATAAAATTCGATCTTCAGATGATTGTATAGACGTGGCCAAGGTCATAATTGACTTTATGCACCTAATATTGCCAGTATAGATGTGTTTAGTCTAATGAGAATAAGTATAAATTATAGGCTGACAAAATCTGGAAAAAAAGGATGCTAAAATCGGGGGTAGACAAAATCGGGTCATTACTGTATTTACCATCAATATTGCTGAACTTGGTGGCTTATTTACAGAATTTTCAGCGAAAGAGATAATAAACGTACCGAGTTAAATCTGCTGTTGAGTACTAAATAGAAGAGCTAAAAAAAACCATCAAGCAATAATTAATGTGTATATCAAAATTTTCACAAGTGAAAAAGCTAAGAAATTCATCAAGCAAATCTTAGTATGTATATCCAAATTTCCACTAGTTAAACGGAGAATATAAATTACGTTTTTTATTGTAAAAAAATTAATAAATTTTTTATTAATTTTAATAACAAATACAAAAACAACCTTTGCTAGTGTCCATTACTTCTATTGCTACCCAAAACATACAAACAAATGCAAATGATCGAACAAACAAATGCGAATACCAATAAATTTCATTTTAAACACAATACAGAATTTAACAAATTTAGAATGGAACCAGTGCTTAAAGGAACACTTAGCTCTAACTAGGCTCTTTTCCAGTAAGGAAGTAACTCCAGAAAAAAATAATAAGCACGAAAAAATTGGTTGCTGAAACAAGCTCTTTTCAGGGAGCTTCCTTAACATATTTACGTATTTAAACTTTGTGACTATCTTCAGTGTTGTGTTCAAGAATCACTTAATAAGCTGCCGCCTCGAATATAACTGATTGGCTCTATTACAAATCTATGAATGAATATTCTTAATCGCTTCTTATAATAATTTTGCTTGCAAATACTTACTTGACGTCAATCTCGTTAAACTTGTTTTGATCTGCGAATTCGGCTTCGGGTTTGCACATGAAATACGGCACACAGGTACATTTTTCACCTTGAGCAGTGATTAATGTCATTGGAGAGAGCGTCGGCGAATTAGGCTGATTTGGTGATGGAAAATAAAATAATAAGAATAAGAACAATCCGTGTCCTTCCGAACCGGTACCAATAGCTTAAAAATAAATTCGGAAAGTAACTTACCCCTAGTGGATCTGGTGTGACCACTTCGTCAAAACTTGCGCGGTTAGCAAAGTCCAGAATCGATGTTTCATTTTCTGGAAAGTATACCTTGTCGATCGACTGCTGAGCCGTTGCAACTGCAACGGCCATTGCAGCCACTACCAATGCCACCTTCATTTGAAGCTCTGCAAGACGAAAGGAAAATCCTCAGACATGCGTCCTTGAACGGTTCATCGAGCGGAAAACTTTGCTTCGCAGTACTCTTTTGTTGCTAGATGAGCCATAATCGAATTAGGTTACTCAATCATGTTCAAGACTATGACCTTCAGTGTTTCCGTTGAAGATTAACAAAAAAGTAACATATTCCAAATTGAAACGATTAACGACAGTGCAGTTGACGAAATAATCTCGCAGGGGAAGAGCGTCTTAACGAACCGGTGTAATCAGAACTAAAAATCCCCAATCAGTCAAAACAAACAAGTATGGAAGCTTCTAATATCAGAACACGAAACAAATAACAACGAATTCAACTCACCAGATCGATCAAGAGATCAAACAACCTACAATCTACACTGCTACAAAGCCAACGCAATACTGACGTCGAGAGGCGAAAACCTAAACCGAAATGAACGATCGCTTCTACCGACGAGTCGGCTCTGAAAGGGTTCGGCCAAAAACGAAGTAACATACGATACTAACGTATAGTTGATGTTTGGACAGATTAACACTTCTTAAACTAACAAAACCACGCAAGAAGCTCAATGTTTAGTTCGCTGTATTTGGAAGCACCACACAAGGTCAATAAATAAGAAAAACAGGTACGCACATCTAGAGAGATGAAACATGACTAATCAGCTGGAGAAAACAGGTTTCGAATTAAACCGGGAACCCCAGGACTATTCGAATAATCTTTATAGAGCTCCGATAGTGTTCTAAGTAATGAACTCAGAAAATATAAACTTGTTCATCACCCACATTGTCTATACAACGAATCATCAGTTCGAAGTGATCATCATTGCATAATGCGATTTAAAAAATTACTATGCTTGTCGTTACCTATCGATTGCAATTTTTACCCAATTGAAGCTGAAACGCACAATTTGAAAGTTTTTGTGGTTTTCTTCGGCTTCATGCTACTCGAAAGTCTGAAGCGCGCGGTTTGGTGTTCGTACCAATCGGTGATCGCGATTGTGTGTTGTTGATGATAGTATTCTTTTTCTATCTTCTTTTTTCTGCTGGATGATCGATCGACGTTGGCGGCAAAAATACCGTATGCGTCATGAATTTTCCGCATTTATGGGTAGGGTAGATGTACCAATAGTGGAGGTACTAAGCACGATTGAACTTCATTTAACTGCCTAAATTCAAGAAGCGCAATTAATGTACATGTTAATGTTGTAACGGGAAGTAACGACCATTGACTTAATGAGAAAAATGATTTCATCGCAGTAATCCACTTCATGTCAGTGAAAAATAATACCTCCACTATTGGTACACTGTTCCTTTAGTTGCGGTATATTTTTAATTTGTGTTCCTATAGTTGCGGTATCCGTTGTTTTCTTATGGGATCCTCCACTATAGGAACACTTTACCGCAACTATTGGTACAAGTAAGAAAATTTTTAGCAATTATATCACTAAAATCAGTTTTAAAGCAATTTGAACGCTCTTTTCAACTATTCCGTGTATCAACAAACCAATACGTCGATTGGCAGTGTCGGTTCTGTGGATAATGTAATAAAATCAGTGAAAACGGCACTACCGCAATTTTTTTTTTTTTTTCTTTGATTTATTTAACAGTCAATATCAACAGACTTCAAAAGCCCTAATGATAGAATGAACTAAAATTAAAAACATTTTAAAACTTAAATATACTATTCTGCGAAATGTGACACAAAGCGCCGAAGCAAAGTTGACCGAGGTAGGTGAAAATCGAATGATGCAGAAACTCGGTTGAAAACGCGCTGAATTCCACCAATCGCACCGTTCAAGCCATAATTAGTTCGATGAAGCGGCGTTCTCAACATAACACTGTTACGCAAGGCTCGCGGTTGTACGTTTATGTTGATCTGCTGTAGTAAATAGCTGCAGTCTATTCGGCCTTGCAAGATGTCAGCAACCAGGAGAGCTCTTGACGTATCCCTACGAACTCGAAGCAGCTCCAGACCAATCAGCCGGCAACGATCCTCATAACTTGGCAGACGGAACGGGTTACTCCAAGGCAGTTTGCGCAAGGCGAATCGAAGAAACCGTCGCTGGACCGATTCAACTCTTTCAACGCCGTTGTTATAATATGGATTCCAAACGGGAGAACAATATTCCAGAATCGAGCGCACCAACGATCCATACAGTGATTTCAGGCAATGAACATCGGAAAAATGTTTTGTCATCCTAAAAATGAAGCCTAAAGCCCTAGATGCTTTATCTATGACGTATGACATGTGTTGTTTGTAGTTCAGCTGCGAATCAAGGATAACTCCTAAGTCTTTTATGTGAGTTGTACGTTTAATTGTCGTGTTGGACAGCTCATAGTCAAAGTAGATGGGCTCTTTTTTCCTTGAAAAAGTAATCACCGAACATTTCTCTGGATTAACCAACATACGGTTGATGCTGCACCAGTTCGCAAATATTCCGAGTTGTCGTTGTAGGAAATGACAATCATTTACAGACTGGATTCGCAGGAAAAGCTTGAGGTCATCAGCATACGAAAGACGTGGGGCTTCGAGAACTAGGTTCACATCGTTAAAATATAGCAGGAAGATTAAAGGTCCTAAATGGCTGCCTTGTGGTATCCCAGACGTGGCAGGAAAGGTTTCTGATGTGCAATCGCCGATGGTGACCATCAGCTGGCGACCAGAGAGGTAGGATCGAAACCATTGAAGTAATGTACCACTCACCCCCAGTCTGTGTAGTTTAGCAATAGCAATACTGTGGTTCAGCTTATCGAAAGCAGCTGACAAGTCGGTGTATATGACATCTGTTTGCATCCGCTCAACCATGCTTTCGGTAATAAACGAAGTGAGACATAGCAGATTGGTGGTAGTTGACCGGCCAACCATGAACCCATGTTGGTCGTCACTCAGATACTGTTTAGAATGCGATAATAAAGGTTGCATTATGATAAGCTCAAATAGTTTCGATACAGCGCTCAGAGAGGAAATGCCCCGATAGTTGTCCATGTTCCGTTTACTACCTTTCTTATGCACCGGAAACATATGAGCTATTTTCCAACAAGAGGGAAAGATTCCACTGGATACAGAGTTACGGAATAATCGATGCAGTGGCATGAGCAGATTGGAGATATGCTTTTTGAGAAAGGCTGATGGAACTCCGTCTGGACCTGGGTTGAAAGATGGCTTCAGTTGTGATGCGGCAGTCGAGATCATCTCGACGCTGATGTCGATAGTACTCAGAGTCTGAGCATACAGAGGAACATTAGTCGCCGCAATAGCGATCTGACTATCAGTTAGAGTTTCGTCGGTAAACACATCAGCGAACTTGGAGGAGAATAACTGGCAAATCCGCTGAGGATCAGATGCGGTTAAATTGTTCCACGTCATTGACGAAGGAAGACCGGTCTCTTTGCGTTGTTGGTTAACGTACTTCCAAAACGACTTCGGATTCGACCTGAGTTTTCCTTGAATATTTTGTTGGTAACGAGAATAGCATAAACGACTAATCCGCTTGTACTCATAATTCAGTCTAACGTATTGAATTTTCAAGGAAACGGTGCGATATTTTGTGTATCTCCTAAGAGCGGCTCTCTTGATTGTTTTGAGCTGTTTCAATTCACTTGTCTGCCACGGAAGACGATTTAGCTGTTGACTTCTTTTTGGAACATGTCTGTCTATAACATATCCCAGAACATGTGAAAAAGTAAGAGCAGCACTATTCGCATCATCGGTGTCAAAGATGACATCCCAATCAAGACTAGTCAGCACGTCGGTTATGCTACGATGGTCAGCCTTCCGGAAGTCGTACGATACGGGTTCAGGGAAATCAATAAAGTCCCTGTCCAGACACTTTGGAATGTTAACTATCAGCGGAGGGTGGTGGGACACATGCTTAACCAAAGGAACAGGAGCCTCGGAAATAAATGGAGCTGTGTCCTGGGTACTAACGAAACAGAGATCCAAGCTGCGTTGGTTTTCATTCAATACGTGGTTGATTTGAGAGAGAGTCGATGCACTGTAGCTATCGAGAAGATGTATGGCCGCTGGATAGAGTACAGACTGCCGGCTATCCGGAAAGAGAAAACCGCCGTGAGAAGGTTTCCACGAAATACCAGCCAGGTTGAAATCACCCAGCACCATGAGCTCATCGAGTGGGGACGACATTTCAACTACTGAGGAAATCGAGCGACAATGTGTTCGAACCAGATCAATGTCTCGAATACGATCGGGGGGAATGTACACCGCACAAAGGTATAGCTTACGGTCATTTAGTTCAACGGCAATCCATACCTGTTCCAAACTGATCCATTCGTCACCCTCTACAATTTTCGCTTTCAATCCACGGCGGACAGCAATTAGAACACCACCTCCAGTCGATTTCCTGCTGTTATGCGGATTTCTATCGCACCGAAAAACCTCATAATCGGATCCGAAAACTTGGTTGGATAGTGTTCGATCGTCGAGCCAGGTCTCGATCATGACAATCACGTCGTAACATGTATCCGAAACTGCTAAATAGTAGTTGTTGACTTCCGAATTAATTCCACCGACGTTCTGGTAGAAAATAACAAGTTGATGTTTACGACACACGGCTGAACGATGATTATCGATGTCTGATCTGCGTGAAAAGCGATGGGAATCTGCTTCCTTGGAGTTACATCCGGAAAGGTTCGAAGAAACAGTGCTTGTCGGTAAGCTTCTGTTAATGATACCAGCTTGATGAGAAGTTGGTGTAGGCGTGATTTCGGTGGTACTAGAATGCGAATCAGAATCAAGCAGCGAATTGTCGCAAAAACCGTTATACTTGCCTAAAAAAGCAAGTTGGGAGACCCCCATTCCACATCTAAGCTCAGGGCCAGGACGACTATGTGGAACGCTGGCAGCAATCGGCACGACTGAGATAGAGGAACTAGGGGCTCCCAAAAAGCTTTCCACGGTGCGTCCTGGTGGTCCACAATGCAATTCATGGCTGGAAGCAGGTGCAGGGAACGTTGACCGAATATGATGTGCGGGATTAGTTGATCGTAAAGTACTGAAAGGCGAACCAGTATGAGGTGCAGAATAATCGCTCGATGAACAGTTGATGTTGTACTTGCCTGACAAGACAAGTTGGGAGACTCCAAATCCGCATCTAACTACAGGGCCAGGACGACTATGTAGAGCGCTGGCAGCAATGGGCGCGACTGAGTTAGAGGAACAGGAGCCCCCCAAAATGCTTTCATTGGTGCGTCCTGGATGTCCACAAATAGTTGAAGCGTGTCCGATAGTGCGTCGAAGAGTCCAAAAGTTCAGTATTGAGTCAGCAGTTGATACAGTCCTGGAATTCGATTCAATTTGAGGCAGCGAAAGTTCAGCCGAAGAAGATTTATTTGAAAAGTACTTGCCTGGGCAAGCAGGGTGGAAGACCCCATTTCCGCCGCCAACCTCAGGGCCCAGACGACTATGAAGAGCGAAGACAGCAGAAGGCGCGACTGAGTTGGGGAGATTAGGGGCTTCCATCATGCTTTCTACGGCGCGTCTGGGTTGTTGTTGTTGGTTGTCAATAGCGGTGATTATGCTTCGTCCGAAATGGTAGTGGGAATCGTTATGGAAATCGGAGCGTCGAAAGTTGGCGTTGGTACAGGTGCTGGAGTACTGAACGGCGTTCCATCGCGCGTTGTAGTTGACATAGCAGGAGGAAGCCACACTGAGTTTTTTGACTGACCCTCAAATTCCCTGAACAAAATACCTTCGGGCCAAGTGTTGGGATTCAATGCAACATCCTTGAGCTCAACAGGAACACCAACCTTGAACGAGATAAAGTTCATCGAACTAAGGTCAGCGCCCTTCTTAACCAGAGACACCACCTTGAGAGGCTCCCGAGTCTGTAAGCCTTCACGCGCCAGATTTTCCACGACATCTTCTTTCACACTAGGGTGAAAACGTGACAAATACATCCAGAACAAATTAGCCGCAGGCTTGACAGCGACTGCAATGTCAGAGGCAATGTTTCTTGTTCCGAGAGTAATCGCATTTGAGGTTTCCGTGTCTTCCCGACGGCGTTTTGAGGGACGCTCCCTATTAGGTGCTGGAACTGGAGTGGATGCATTCACGATGTTGGCGAGTTGAGCGACTTGATTATTATTCTCCACAATCACTTCGGCAACCTGCTGATTATTCTTCGATATCTCGGCTTTCAATTCAGATATTCCGGTCATCTGGTTTTCGATTACTGTCGAGATTGCACAGCCGAGAGAAGAAACAACGCTTTTAAAGCGGGTAACTTTCATGAGTTTGGTGCATTCATCACACATCCAAAACAGATTGGGTCTTTCCCGAATGGTGGTGATAAATTCGATATTCAAATTATCGCACTTCATATGCACAACATTGTTGCAGAACCCCATGCATTCGATGAAGTTTTCATTCCTCTTCACCGTTTTAGCGCAACGATCGCAGGCAGTGATAGCAGTCATATCGCCAATACACTTAGATGCCCAATCAGCAACGTTGATCGTTTCAGATATAGATGGCGCACCGAGCGTCGCAATACGCAACAGAATAGGATTCTGGTACTACACTCTAGTAGAGTACGGTAACCAGGAAAGTGAGGCAAGGGATCAGTTGCGTTAAAGTGGAAAAGTGCCACTCGCGGTTCAGATGACGAGAAAAAATGTGGAGCGCGATTTCTCTATAAAGTCATCAATCACTTGAGGTATTCCAATTCGCTAAGGAGCATAAACATTTAATGTTCAAGAGCACACACAGCTAGACACTAATAACTCGATATTAAAACGATAAAAAACACAAAAACTGTCGGTCCGGAATGTATAGGAACACCCACAACTAAGGGAACACTTACCCTACATTTTGATTGCTTAAAATAACAACGGTTTATTTTATTCATTAGCACCCACTAAATGGAAGATTCTGGTTGGCCTCTTCCATTGTTTAAAGGGGAAACGATCATTTGGGGCTTCTTTTTCTTCAAAATAAAGGTACCGCCAGAGGCCATCCTCAGCCGAGTGGTAGAGTCGGCGGCTACAAAGGAAAGCCATGCTGAATGTGTCTGGGTTCGATTCTCGGTCTGTCCAGGATTTTTTAGTGATGGGAAATTCCTTGACTTCCCAGGGCATAGATTATCATCGAAAATGCAAAAATGGAAACTTTGGCAAAGAAAGCTCTCAGTTAATAAATGTGGAAGTGCTCATTGAACACTAAGCTGAAGAGCAGGCTCTATCCCAGTGAGTACGTAATGCCAAGAAGAAGGAAGAAGGAATGGTGTATATTTTACCGAATTTTAGTTTTAGCAATTTTAGTTTTAGAATCCTGGTCCAATTCCAGAATCGAGAGGCTCCAGAGAAACCTTCAGAGACGGTTATCCGACTATTTCTCCAGAGATTATTTCTGAAACACAATCAAAAACTCTACCAGGAATGCCATCAGCAGTTTTTCAATGGATGCTTAGGGAAATTTCTTCTGAATTTGGTCCAAAAAACCCTAGAGCACTCCAACGCTATTACAAATATCTTAGTGAAAAAAAAAGAACAGTTGTAGATAGGTTTGAGTAGCATGTCCCGAAAGATCCCGCGAACGCAGCCTACATTGCTCCACCCTATATCAGGACGACGGTAGTGCCGCTAGTCACCACCAGGGCAGCGCTAAATCACACGAAGGGGCGGGGAAATGGGTGGCCATGATGAGGCGGACCATCGATGACGTAGATGGACGCGGATCAACGGCCAAAGGTTCGGGGTCAACGTTCACCAGCAAGACACTTCATAAGTCTGGTGATCTTTATCGATAATAGTCGCGCTTTATAGCAATTTCATAAAGTTCAAGTAGTGAAAATTTTAACCAAGAGGAAAGATAGTTTAAAAGGAAGGAGAGAGAAAGTGACTAAGAAACTGGACATCCAGAACCTCGCGGTTTTTGTTTTAAACGTCATTGCGGTTTGGTTTATTAACACCGTAACCTACCTGCGTTGACCCTACACGTTAATTAAGTAGTGAGTTCGTGAAGACCTGTACCCCAGTCAGTGCCGTAGAGTGCGGTTGGCCAGGTTGGCACCCGCCAAGGGCGCCAGCCTTTAGGACGTTATAATGAAAAATTTAAACGAATCAATTTCAAGTTTGTTAGATATTTTCGATGATGCCCATACATTTATTTTTAAAATTTAACTTTGGAGATTATACAGTTATTTGCTGAATCAGTAAGTGATCTTCGTTGTATTTTTAATAGCTATTAAAACTGGTATAAGCGCGAAACAAATTTGTGATGTTCAATTAGAGGTTCATATTGAGAAAAAATAAGGAAATATTCAAATAAACTTGATGAGGATTGCCTACCTACCTTGATGGCTACAGCGTAGCGTCACGCCATTGCCGGGCGTATAGTAGAGCTGTAGGGCGTATAGTAGAGTATACAGGCTCCTCAGAGTACGGTACATAATTATCGCAGAATATCCTGACCAGGCCTTTCACATGATGCAAGGTGAGTTCCGGGCGGTTTGATTTAGTTTATTTTACAGCTTGGTAGAATATTCTAAAAATCTTAACCATAAAAAAATTGTCACAGATTTTTGAACAACATTTTCAGAGAATTTCATATCAGTGAAGAGCAAACATGAATTAAAAAGAATAAAATTATGTTTTTTTTATATGAACGTATCCTACACTGTCTGACAAAAGGTTTTTTTTCAAAATGTTTAGCAAAGATTTAGCACTCGCCAAGTTTAGATCTTCTTACACTATCATTTCTGAAGTTTTGGGGGTTCTAGAACAGTCATTATCTTCTTTTAGATAATTACTTACACGAGTATCACTAAAAAGTCTATTGAGTAAGCCGTGCTTAAAAGCTCTTAGTGAATTCTGCACTTATTCCCAAGTGCATTTTATAAATTATCAAAGAATTACCTATTTTTTCATGTTACTAGTTAGGGATTAAGCTTCTACATGATATCTTCGAGAAACACAAATTTTCTAACAATTTTCTCTGAGTCCACTAAAAAATGAAAAAAAAAGCTTCGTTAAGTTTGTTATTGAACTTTGGATTTGACGGATTTGCCTTCCATTTATTGGAAGACTGGCAAAACAATTTGAACATTGTTTTTTGGAGGAGTTGTTATGCATTGCATTTTTTTAATATGTAAAACAAATATATTTTTATTTGCTTTAAAAAAATTGCATATTGCAAAATTGTACATTAAATTTAAGGGATTGAATAAAGAAAAAAATAAATGGTTCAACGATTCAAAGAAGAGATTTTTCAATGCTAAGCTCAGTTGTTTTCTGCAGATGCGTCTCATGAACGATAATTTTCTTATGAATTTTCTACAAAAAAGCTTTTCAACAGTTTCTTCAAAAGTTCTCAAGAAGACCTGTACACTTTCTATTGATATTTTCCAAATACTTTAATACTTCTTCACTATAATAAGTGAATGTTTAAGTCCCAACATGATATTTTTGTGGAATTTGATAGCAATTTCATTCAAGAGTACGAATCTAGAGAATTCAAGAGTATGAATCATAGAACCGTTTGTGGTGAAAATTAAACTTGCTGATCACTGATCGCTAGTGGTGACCAATCGTTCAATTTTCAACGCGAACGGTTGTCAGGTGCTCTAGATTTGTACTCTTGAAAATTCGAGGTTTGCCTTCGATGCATCTTCACCTTAATGGCAATTGGCCAATTCCCAAGTAGTCATGCTTCTGAATTTTTGCGTATAAACCGTGTTTGCCTCTGCATCTCCACAATGGTTACTGGGAGGGATGTTTGTTAATGGGGAGAATCGTTGGTTCACTTTGATAAGCGATTAGACCATGATAAATAATTTGACGCTAGCAAAGGATCAAACACTACTAACCTGCTTCGCGATCCGCGACACTATTGTATCATGCCACGCGAGCAACGCGCAACACGATTGATCCTGCTCACATCACCCGCCCCGCAAGAGCAAGTGACGCGAGCAAAGGATCAAATACTATTGTTTTACGAAAACTTTAACCACATACAAGCTTGCATCATGCAAGAAAATTGACTTAGGGCCGCCCAAACGGAGGTTTGCCAAGGGCGCCGTGAGGCCACACTACGGCTCTGACCCCAGTACAACAACCGAGTGCGCTTGGAAACCCAGGGTATCCAGTGAATCCACGGATCACTGAAGCCTCGAGTCCGTCAGCACAATCGAGGGGCGCACGGGACAGGCAGGAGGTCCACGAGAGGCTGCAGATGAAGGAGGAGAAAGGAGAGAAAGGAATAGAAAGGAGTCATCCCACCCCCTGGCCCGGACAGCGGAAGTAGTTCCAGTGGTCAGTGAAGGAGCAGCGGAGAAGAGAAGATAAAGTAAGGTAGGAGTAATCTAAGTAAGTGGAAGGCGTCGTCCGGTGTTGAGGACGGACGCAAAGAAAGAGAGGGAAAGATTAGGAGAGAGAGAAAGGAACAGGAAGCAGGACATCAAGGAAGTGGGAATAAATCTGCGCACAGAGCCCAAGCAAATAGAGGGATTTTTTTCTTGAACCAACTATAAGTATTTTTCTTTCGCGGATAGCCACGAGCGTTTCGCCAACCCTGAGACTTGGGAGACGGGGGTCTCATCTAAGCTGGGCGTAACACGGCCTGCAAGTTACAGATTTCTTACCAATAACATAATCAATTCATTGGGGAATGCATTGACATCTTAAAAAAAAACCTTGAATTCCAGGAAAAACGCTTTAAGACGTTTTTGGAAGTATAAATAAATCATTGGAGGAATCAATAAAAAACATCAAAAACATTCTTGAAATATATTCTTGGAAAAAAATGTATAGGTTCTTAAGAACTTTTGGAGGAACAGTTTCTTGATAGAAACGCCAACGAAATGTTGATGAAATTACAAAAAAAATCATGAAATTTTACGGACTAAATTTATGGAAATAAAATACTGGTGGAATTTCTCAATGAATTCACACTCCAGAAGGTATCCTTAAAATAATCTCTGAAATGATTCTCGATGGAATTCGTAGCAGAATTCCTGTAAGAGATAATGGATAGTTGCCTGGACAACTTCTTGAAGAAATTGATTTTCTATAAGACTTTAAAATATGTGAGCATTCCCTGGGATATTAATTTTAATATTAATATTTTCTCGAGCGTGAAAAAACAAAAACGGTGGCGTGACGTAAAATGGTTTAGGTATCGTTGTATGGAAACGTTGTACATTATGGTCTTTGGGGTCATTTATTATATATGATGATTTTTGTTTATGGAAAATGTGGTGCTTCATATGAATATGCATTATTTTATCTTCAGTCCACTTGGAGGGAAAACAGACCTAAATTTATGAAAATTGACCTTCTGGATTTGTTAACAACCCCTTATCTAGCACATGTCTGTAACGGATTTGCACTTGGTTCGTTAGAATATCGGACTAAGTAAAGAAATAGGGAGTTATTGGAGAATGAGGAAATGGATACTTACATTTTAATTTTGTAACGTTGTTTTATGGGGTCTTCCTTAGCCCAGTGGTTAGAGTTACAAAGCAGAGCCATGCTGAAGGTGTCTGGGTTACATTCCCGGTCGGCCCAGGATCTTTTCGTAATGGAAATTTCCTTGACTCTCTGGATATAGAGTATCATCGTACTTGCCACACGATTTACGAATGCGAGGATGGCATTTTTGTCAAAGAAAGCTCTCAGTTAATAACTGTGGAAGTGCTCATGAGAACACTAAGCTGAGAAGCAGTTCTGTCCCAGTGAAGACGTAATATCAAGAAGAAGAAGTTTTATAAGGTTTGTGATGGTTTCAGTGGTTCACGACATTAACAAATAATGGTTAAAGAAAATTAAACCCGAATTTAATACTATACCATTTAATTCCCGTACAATTTGTGTCCTTTGACAGATACGCGTATTTTGACCACAGCTGTAGGCCGCCTTCAGTGTCGTGTACTAGACTCGATTTTAAAATAATGGCTTATAAACAATGGAGTCTCAGTTTTACAGTGGTCATCCTCTATTAAACTTCTTTGTCATGATTGAACTATAGTATTTTATTAAACATTTTCTTTAAACAAAATTTCACATTATATTCTCTTATAAATAAAGTTAACTGAATTTAATCTTATTTACATATATACAGTCCCTTGTTGTACACTGCAAAGTATATTTTAATCTAACAGCATTTTAATTGCACATCAAACACGTCGTGATTTCAATAATTACATTCAAATTGTTGTGGTACATTAATAAAATTAAGTTCTTTTTGTAGATTTTTTCGATCCACGTCTTTTAGGCAGCATCCAATTATTACGTAACGCTAAAATTGGAAATTTTTTGACCCCTCCCCGCTCCGTAACGCTTTTTATATGAAAATTTTTAAATTCTTGTATGAGGCGTAACGCTTAAGCTTACTCCCCCCTCCCCCTAGTGCGTTACGTAATTTGTGGAGTCGCCTTAACACATTCACTCGAATGCTATTTACGCAGTATTCGTGGCACGAGTGGTATGCAACAAAACTGCTGTGATGTTATTATTTTTTTGCTGTGTAGTGTATATGAAAAATCCTTGCAAAGAATAAACGAATGGTATACGCATGTTCATCGACCTCTGCTTCAAATGTCTCATCGCATCATACAGGCGGTAAATATTGTCTTGACGATCCAAGGTCGACTGGTTGCTGTACAAAGCTCGGCGAAAGCTGCTCTCGGATCCAAGGTGACAGCTGAGGAATCGCAACCAGTGTTTCGGGAATACCGTTCGCGTCACATCGTTCATTATTCTTTGCTGCGATACCGATAATCTTCCAGTTTTGGTCCTTCTGATCGAGACATATTATCGTTGCACCTCGCCACCTGTTGCAGCTTTGCTTTGACTGGTTCCTTGCAGTAGACAGAGTATGCAAATAACTATCTGATGATTGAAGGATAGATATTGGTTGCTTATTCGGGGTAACAGACGTGCTCCTTATATTCTCGAAGTTATCGTTATTCCATCCAACAATAAGGCAGGTCTGGTCATTAAAAGTCTCGTTTATGTCGAAAGTGCATGCTAAGTGGTTTATTTCACTTCGTTCTTTGAGAAACAGTAAGGCAATATTAGCTACGTTGGATGCTGGGTTGAAATCCGGATGAACTACTTTCTTGGCTGTCTGGAATACCTGAAAATGTAAACATTTGTCAAACAAGTTTTGGTATAATAAGTATGTAATTGATATTGACGTTTTAAAGGACTTTCGAAAGAAATCCTTGGACGAGTTTTACCAAAAGCTTCAGAAAAATAATGTTTGTATCCCAAGAAGATATCTATTATTACTCCAAAAACTCTTCAATCAGAAAGCCAGATAACTTCTTAACCCCTTTACCGGCAGCTTTTTTACCGCTAAAATATATTCAAATCACGACAACTACTTCGTTTCTCGCTATTTTTGCACCATTTTTTCACAAGATCTCGAAAATCTCTTCTAGTTTAAGAATCCGTGTCGACATTAATCATTGGCGATGTGACTTTGAAAATATCTCGATGTTCCTTGGGAGACCGACATTCTCCATAAAAATTGTCCTTGGCGGCCATTTTGCTTTCGGTCAATTTATCAAAAAAAAAAAAAAAAAATAAATGTGTACTATACACTGTAGGTAATAAGGAGCTACTCTGAAAAAATCATACAAATCGGTTCAGTATTATTGGAGAAATCTGAAAATTACGATATGAGTTTTTATGTTTATGAGGAGTTTCCATTCATGCATAGCTCCAAAAATTACGTTATGCTCTTATGGGTTATGGGTGTGGAAGAAGAGTACAAAATGTTCAAATTATTCATATGTTTTAACAACGGTATCTGTGATCAGCGGCGTATAGCCACGAAGCGAGTTAATGTAATGTTATGAATAACAAAATAGTTCTCACCATTTTAGGCATTTGGTGACAGGTTCCGACATAGCTTCAGATTGCCACATATGGAAACTCTTGTGCTGTTGTCGTGTGACGGCTTGAATTTTATGATTTTTCACACATCCACTCATATCTCTTCTCTTCCTCCTGGTATTAAGTTCCCATCGGGACAGAGTCTGTTTCTCAATGACCTGCCGCATTGATGACCTGATGACCACATCTCGATATCGAAGAGACCATCGAGATAGGGGGATATCGAGACAAAGAACATTAATTTAACGAACACTAGATTGAAAATCACTCCGTTACTAGGAAAATACCGTTTTGTCTCAAATTCCGAACAGACTCATATTCCGAACACTCGGTTTTTGTATGACGATTTGGTTGAAATGTTTCGCTGAAATATGTCACCAAATAACAAGGAAATGGCAGTCAATTGCAATTCAATTTTAACGTCTCCAATTTAATTTATTCCACGGGAGTAGTGATGATTCTCAAGTTTGAGACCAGTAGAACAAGCTCAGATATATTTATTTGCGAAATTATTCATTTGAATGTGATTTATTCGAGCTGTTCGGAATTTGAATCAAGGTGTTCGGAATATGAGACAGAATGAACACAGGTTCGGCATTTGAATCAAAATGTTGTTCCATACTTTCACGTAAAAACAATACTAAAACTAATTAAATCAACATTTTTATTGGTACACCTAACAGCTAACAGTTAGACTTTGCGAAGAAATTAAAATTTACACAAATATTAGCCAATTTATGCCGATCAGATGTATTTGAAGTCACTGTTGGCCTTAAGTGTTCGGAATATGAGTCAAAACGGTAATACACAAACAAACTTCATTTCGAGTTTCCAAATTGTTCTGCATCGCTTAAATCTGGTGTAGTAACCTTTGATAATGTTCATATAGACATATAGAGAGAATATTGGGAACAAAATCAACAGGATTACATCGAGATATGGAGATATCGAGATAAGGAGGATATCGAGATATGGAGAGAGAACTCGTATGCAGAATGAAGGGACCGAAGCGTGCTCTATTAGAAAGGAATAGCCTTCTTCTTTCTGATAGTGGGGTTAGATTGCTTGAGGGTATTGTTTACGAAATCAGTCACGCCTTCTTGTAGTGTTGGGACAAATACATTCTGTCAATCAGATTAGTTTACAATGAGATTTTGATGTTTTGATAAGGTTTATTGCCCTTTTCTTATAATTTCTATTCAGATACAAACTACAAACAAATTTGGAACGAAATCCGGAATCATCACTGAATCCAAACATAAATATTTAACATCGGCTGTGGCTGCTTGGGCACGTCAGGAGTTAATCATCAATATTAACCTCCTTTTCCCGAGCAGCCTAGATAGCCGCGTAGTGTCGGTAGCGGTTGTTTCAACTGGCTAAGAATTAACACTACGGATTGCCTGTTCCGGTGGTAAAAGTCCACCTCACAGGTGACCCCTAATTTATGGTGTGATGCGTACCGTGCCTAAGAATGAATGGTTAGGGGGGTCTAAATAAAACCTAACCGCAAACGGAGCCTGTGGGGTACCAGGGCGCCCTCCACAGTATTGAGTCCTTCCTGTGCTACCCGGAGCAATGGTGCAGGTGACCTTGTGTTTCTCCGAGATAATCGGCTACCCTTCTTCAGTCTCTATCTTGAGGCTTAATAAGGGTGGGATTATGAATATGTTGACATTTAATTTAAATTATCACCTATATGGATTCGCATTATGCGTTTTACACAGTGTATTCTGTGCTCTTTCGCCTTTGGCGACTTTAAATAGATACCGATCTGGTTTTTTTCGTTGCTGGTCTTTTTCGTGCTGAGATTGCAAAAAGCTTAATCCTGCCTAGTTTGGGTAGTGGCTACGGTTAGGTTAGCTCAGATCAATCTTCAGCATAAAAGAACAGCAACGATCAATCTTTGCAGACTCATGCAAAATGGTGCAGCCCAAGTGGCGCTAGTTCAAGAACCCTACTTTCGTAGAGGGAACTTCTATCTAGGTAACCTTGTGGACCCAGTTTTTGCTACTTTTAGCAAGCTTGAAATGGCAAACTCGCGCTCCATGCCCCGCGCATGCGTGCTCGTTAATAAAGCAATCGTTGCTACACTCATTTCTGAGTTAACTACCAGAGATGTATGTGCTGTCACAATCGATGTTTCTGTTGGTGACCTCAACAGGAAATACGTCTATTGTTCGGTATATTTACCACATGATGAACCATCCCCAACGGATGACTTCAAACGAGTTGTCGTACACTGCGTAACAAAAGGCCTTCCGCTGATTGTGGGCAGTGATGCCAATGCTCATCACATCATCTGGGGCAGCTCGGATATCAATTTGAGAGGCTCCAGTCTGATGGAATACTTAAGTAGTACAGACCTTGGATTACTTAACATAGGCAATCGCCCAACCTTCATGGTTTCTAATAGAGAAGAAGTGTTAGACATAACGCTCTGCTCGAATAGAATCAGTCACGAGTTGACGAATTGGCATGTATCAGATGAGGAATCATTATCTGATCATCGCTACATCTTCTTTGAACATTCAAATGTAACTGCGCAGACTTTGCGTTTTAGGAATCCCCGGTCAACAAACTGGGAACTCTACATTGAATTGGTTGCGACCAAATTTCATGGATATTCTCCGTCCATTGAAAATCCAAGTGATCTGGATGATGCCGTTGATACTACAACATCCTACATTATGGAAGCTTTTGAAGAAGCATGTCCTCTGCGGTCTGTAAAGACTACAAGAGGGACCCCATGGTGGAATTCCGATCTGACTAGACTCAGGAAACAATGTAGAAGGAGTTGGAACAGACGCCGTTCAGCTGGATCAGAGTCGTTCAAGTCAGCTCGCAAGGCTTACAAGAAGGCTCTTCGTTCTGCTGAACGATCCGGCTGGAAAAACC